>NC_084633.1:27355152-27497652 GCF_033978795.1 Nerophis ophidion | reverse complement strand
TATATATATATATATACATACATAGATACATACATATAGTTTTGACCTTTTTTTTTTAAATAAATAAATATCAACATGGCCACTGTCCTACTTGGCTTTTCAGTGTGAGGCCCTAGGTGGAAAAAGTTTAGACACCCTTATCTCAAATATTAGAAGTTCCCAAAACAAAAAAAAATATTTACTTAAAATATAAAAAAAAGTTTAGTTGATTTATTAAAAATGTCAATAATACTAACATATTAAATGCTTACAAAAATATTAAAAGCTCTAAAAATACAAATAACATACTTCAAATATAAACAATCTAGTTAGTAGTTATAAAATGTAAAACTAACTGATTAATTAATTCGAAAAATTAAAACAACCGTAACAATCACTGTCAAACGAGTAACTGAAAATTATAATTTTCATACACGTATCATTTTTTACACACTACGTTTTGCAGTTACACAACCATATTCATAGTTTTATAGGAATAAACAACAGTGAACATGGAAGGAAAACAGCCAAAAAATTAGTACAGTGTGTAATGGGTTGATAATACCGAATAATTCACGATTAATAATACGATTAATAATATACTTAGTCGCTTATAATACCAAAGCTGACACAACATCCGTTTTTAGCATTGTTTTTTAAAATTAAAAACATGTCATTACGGCCCATGCATACTTTGACTTTTCAGTATCAATCAATCAATCAATCAAAGTTTACTTATATAGCCCTAAATCACAAGTGTCAAAAAGTACCTTTGGTTGAAAAAGTTTAGACTAAAGTACCAAAAGCGTTTTGAGGATCGATAGTATAGAGCATAAGGATCTGGTATCGGCGGTATCAATAATTCAGTATCGATCCACACATCACACTCCTAGTTGGCGAAGCAAAGGTCACAGCTGCGATTGATTTAATTGATTACTATAACAATGATGTACATTATTTCAAACACGTACAGCTTATTCAAGATCATATTTGTGCCGCACATCCTTTTTCATGCTAAAAAAATATAAATAGTCAGTCCCACTTTCTTTCTGCTCACAGTCACAGGCACACTTACAAAGAGCTGTCGAGTAAACGAGGGAACTGACTCAGTCGAAGCTGATGAGTGGGAGGCACATGGCCGAGTGGCCAAATGGAGAGTGTTCAGAGTGTGTAAGAACCAACCAACCAGACGCACTCGCAGGGGAGCGGCAGATCAACCTTGCTATTGTTTCTTACTCCCTCTCTGGGGTGCTCACGTGTTCCAGTAAAGATCAGTTCAAATAGACCCATTTCCAACGGGACAGACTCAGGGACGTGAGGCGGACCAGACCACTTATGTAAAAGCTAATTCATGTTTTTTTCTATTTTCTCCACCCGACAATACAATTTTAATGTATGTTTCGCTTATTACAATGTAGTAACAGAAACGCCAAATGCTAGTAGAGCGAGCCCTTCAGTATGAACTATGACTATATTGGTCTGGCCTCAATCTAACCCCATAATATTGTTTGGGGAAAATAAAGTTTGCACATTTGCAATGCATTAGAAGTTTTGATTTCAGATGTTCAGTTCAGGCTGAGAGACTAATTGGTGTTTTTGCAGTTTATTTGGTGATCACAGTACAAACAAACAGTTTGAAGGGAAGCTCGTGGGAAGCATGTCTCTCAAACTACAAATATGGCCACTAGGGGCCGGCGTACGGAGGAGTTGAGTTGAGTTGAGTTTGAGTTTTAGTTTATAAATAAGCAGATGTTAACAGTAAATGAATAAGTGGATTAATAATCTATTTTTACAGTTTGCTCCTCATAATGTGGACACAATAATAAATGATTGTGTCCACAGTGATAAATGATACAATATGTGGGGTATATGGAGTTTAAGGTTGGCGGGGGCGGAGTATATTTATAGCTAGAATTCACTAAAATTCAAGTATATATATTATGGGTGTGGGGAAAAATTCGATTCGAATACAAATCGCGATTCTCACGTTGTGCGATTCAGAATCGATTCTCAATTATATATATATATATATATATATATATATATATATATGTATATATATATATATATATACATTAGGGGTGGGCAAATTAGTGCGTTAATTATGAGTTAACTCATCAATCTATTAACGCCGACAATTATTTTATCGCACATTTGCGTATGTTGTTTACATGCTTTTATTTTGTTAACGCCTTTTCTTAACAAGATGGCTTCGCCCGCGGCGTCGAGGGGCTCTTGGTCAAGATGGAACATTTGGCAAAAATACCGGACAATTCTGCAAATTTCCTGGCTGGCTTACAGCGTGGTCACTCCGGGATCACTTACGACCGCCAGACAATTCTGGATGTGGATAGATCGGGCCGTTTTGGACTGAATGACGCGTGCTTGCTAGACCGGCTAGCTAGCATGGAAATACTTTGCCGGCTACATCCAGCGGCCTGTGAAGCAGCGGAGTATATGTGTTGTCTGTATATTTATGAATAATGCAGACGAGGAGTGTTGGCTGAGTTCTTAACGTTTGCTTTCAGAGCGTGCATATCACAACATACAAGATGCCGTCATGGCGACACACAACCTATACCAGGCTACCGCGCATGCTCTTCACTCCTGTTGCATGCTGGGTAGGGTAGTTCTTTTATTCCTCCCTCATAACATCACAGTATAGTACCATGTATATGATGCGTTCAGTTTATCAAAGCACCAAGCAAACAATCGGAAAATTCCCATCATATCAATTCCTAGATATGGTCATAATTATTTTAAGTGCACTACGCATAATAAACACAACATTATTAATATTGCTACTACGGATAATTTAATCAAAAATTCCCTAAAACAGCCCACTACCAATAATATAGGTTTTTTAAACATAAGATCCCTGCTAAAAAAAATGTTTCTGCTGTTACCTCAGAAATTGCCTGTTCGGATGTTATGATTGTGGCTCAGAGATTTGTATGTAGATTATATTTATTTTCCATAACAAACAGGATAACTTAAATACCCTGGCAGTGGCAATAAGCTTAAATCTTTGTATTTACATTTTTTGAGTTGATTTTCATAAAATATGCTACTTAACTGCTACTGTTTAACAAGGACTGATTTGAATTGTGTTTGCACAACAAATGTTTTGGCGCTTTTGTTCATGTGGGAGAATATTCCAATAAAGGTACACTACACACTACTTTTGAATTCATTATTGGGCTTTGCGTATACAATGCAGTTAATCGCGATTAATCAGAGAAAAAGTGCGATTAACTTCGATTACAATTTTTAATCGTTGCCCAGCCCTAATATATATATATATATATATATATATATATATATATATATATATATATATATATATATATATATATATATATATATATATATATATATATATATATATAGTGTCATATACATATACATACATATACACATTCATCATTTTTCTGGGTTCAAATCCAGGCTCGGGATCTTTCTGTGTGGAGTTTGCATGTTCTCCCCGTGAATGCGTGGGTTCCCTCCGGGTACTCCGGCTTCCTCCCACTTCCAAAGACATGCACCTGGGGATAGGTTGATTGGCAACCCTAAATTGGCCCTAGTGTGTGAATGAGAGTGTGAATGTTGTCTGTCTATCTGTGTTGGCCCTGCGATGAGGTGGCGACTTGTCCAGGGTGTACCCCGCCTTCCGCCCGATTGTAGCTGAGATAGGCGCCAGCGCCCCCCGCGACCCCGAAAGGGAATAAGCGGTAGAAAATGGATGGATGGATGGATCATTTTTCTTTTCAGACTGATGTGGATCGGACGGGTTTTATTCGCAGTCAATCTTTATTGGTGTCTGGTCTGGGCATTTCCAAGGTCAACGTGAATGACTGCTCGCTGACTGCTCTTGTTGCAAAAAAGCTAAGTATCGTTCTATCTGTGTGATTTTAACTGTTTTGCAGCTTTATTTACAACTTCTCGAACATATTTAATAGTTCAATTTAACTTGCAAATCACCCGATCTCTGTCTCACCACTTCGCCCTCAGCTAGCTAGCTGTTAAGCTAACGAGGCTAGCGGAGAAAGGCAGCGCCGGTCTGAAGGAAGCTACTCCCCCGCCACCGTGACCACCACTTCCCGAAGACAGCTGGCACCCCACTCGGCGACGGAAAGTTTCTGTGAGTATGGCTTCCTGCGCTTCGTGCACTTTACTCATGGATAGGTTGGCTTTGCTAGAGAGCCGTGTCCGCCAGTTAGAGCAGTGTAATTTCGTAACTTTAGATGTTGCGGACACATCTGCTAGCGTTAGCTGTAGCGAGCTAACTAGCCCAGCTTGTAGCAGCCCTAACCGGCCTACAAGCTACGGTGTACCGGTTGAGACGCATAATAGATTTAGCCCTTTAGCTAGTCCTACACCCCAGTCTACCGGGCACCACACGTTAGTCATAGGGGACTCCATCACCCGAAACATAAAGCTTAGCAAACCAGCCACAATTAAGTGTATTCCCGGGGGCAGAGCACCTGACATTGAAGCTAATCTTAGGGAGCTAACTCGCAGCAGGTCTAGTAAACACGTACGGCAGGCTAACCGCACCACTAGTTATGCGAATATAGTAATACACGTTGGCTCCAATGACGTTAGGATGAGACAATCAGAAATTACAAAGAGAAACATAGCCAGGGCTTGTAATCTCGCCAGAAAGATGTCCAGGCATCGAGTAATTGTCTCTGGCCCCCTGCCTGGGAGAGGCAATGATGAGAGATATAGCAGATTAGTCTCTCTTAACAAGTGGCTGGATAGCTTCTGCAGACAACAGGGATTTACGTCTATTGATAATTGGCCCTCTTTCTGGGGCAAACCTGGCTTGCTGAGGAGAGACGGCCTTCACCCTAACCAGGAAGGCGCTATCCTCTTGTCTCGGAACATAGACTTCGCATTGAGCCACATTTGACTAACTGCACTAGAGCAAGCCCGGTCACAGGCAATTACAGAGCCTGCTAGCCTGGGTATGGAGTCATTTAAGCTAGAACTAGCCAGCGCCAGGCTGGATGATCCCTGTACACATTGCAATTTTCGTAGAATAATACACAACTCACAAAATGTTTTTTCTACTGTGTCTATGACTACGTCAGAGTTAGACATGCGTTCTACTGAGGTGGAAAATTATGATGCGTTCAGTTTATCGCAGCGCCAAGTAGACACTCTGAAAATTCCCGTCATATCAATTCCTAGATATGGTCGTAATTATTTTAAGTACACTGCGCATAATAAACGCAACATTATTAATATTGCTACTACGGATAATTTTATCAACAACTCCTTAAAACAGCCCACTACCTATAATATGGGCTTTCTAAACATCAGATCTTTGTGTCCCAAAACGTTATTAGTCAATGAGGTCATTAGAGACAACAACCTTAACGTCATCGGTCTTAGCGAAACCTGGCTTAAACCAGACGACTTTTTTGCGATAAATGAGGCATCCCCTCCTAACTATACGAATGCGCATATTGCCCGTCACCTCAAAAGAGGAGGGGGTGTCGCACTAATATACAACGAAAACTTTAACTTTAGTCCTAACTTAAATAATAAATATAAATCGTTTGAGGTGCTTTCTATGAAGTCTGCCACACCTCTGCCTCTGTGCCTGGCCGTTATCTACCGCCCCCCAGGGCCCTATTCGGACTTTATTAGTGAATTCTCAGAGTTTGTTGCTGATCTAGTGACGCACGACGATAATATAATTATAATGGGGGACTTTAATATCCATATGAATACCTCATTGGACCCACCGTGCGTGGCGCTCCAGACTATAATTGATAGCTGTGGTCTTACACAAATAATAAATGAACCGACGCATCGCAGCGGTAATACGATAGACCTAGTGCTTGTCAGAGGTATCACCGTTTCAGAAGTTACGATACTCCCGTATACTAAAGTATTGTCCGATCATTACCTTATAAAATTCAAAGTTCAGACGCATGTTCGTCAAACTAATAATAATAATAACTGCTATAGCAGCCGCAACATTAATGCTGCCACAACGACGACTCTTGCGGACCTACTGCCCTCGGTAATGGCACCGTTCCCAAAGTATGTGGGCTCTATTGATAACCTCACTAACAACTTTAACAACGCCCTGCGCGAAACCATTGATAGTATAGCACCGCTGAAGTTAAAAAAGGCTCCAAAAAGGCGTACGCCATGGTTTACTGAAGAAACTAGAGCTCAGAAATTATTATGTAGAAAGCTGGAACGCAAATGGCGCACGACTAAACTTGAGGTGCACCATCAAGCATGGAGTGATAGTTTAATAACTTATAAACGCACGCTTACCTTAGCTAAAACTAATTATTACTCAAATCTCATCCGCATTAATAAAAACGATCCAAAATTTTTGTTTAGTACAGTAGCATTGCTAACCCAACAAGGGACTCCTTCCAGTAGCTCCACCCATTCGGCAGATGACTTTATGAAGTTCTTTAATAAGAAAATTGAACTTATTAGAAAGGAGATTAAAGACAATGCGTCCCAGCTACAACTGGGTTCTATTAACACTGATACGATGGTATATACGGCGGATACTGCAAATATCCAAAATAGTTTCTCTCGTTTTGATGAAATAACATTAGAAGGACTGTTACAACGTGTAAATGGAATAAAACAAACAACATGTTTACTTGACCCACTTCCTGGGAAACTTATCAAGGAGCTTTTTGTATTATTAGGTCCATCAGTGCTAAATATTATAAACGTATCACTTTCCTCGGGCACTGTTCCCCTTGCATTCAAAAAAGCGGTTATTCATCCTCTCCTTAAAAGACCTAACCTCGATCCTGACCTCATGGTAAACTACCGACCGGTGTCTCACCTTCCCTTTATTTCGAAAATCCTCAAAAAAATTGTTGCAGAGCAGCTAAATGAACACTTAGCGTTGAACAATCTAAACCTTTCAATCCGGTTTCAGGGCAAATCACTCGACTGAGACAGCCCTCGCAAAATTGACGAATGATCTATTGCTAACGATGGACTCTGATGCGTCATCTATGTTGCTGCTCCTCGATCTTAGCGCTGCTTTCGATACCGTCGATCATAATATTTTATTAGAGCGTATCAAAACACGAATTGGTATGTCAGACTCAGCCCTGTCATGGTTTAACTCTTATCTTACTGATAAGATGCAGTGCGTCTCCCATAACAGTGTGACCTCGGACTATGTTAAGGTAACGTGTGGACTTCCCCAGGGTTCAGTCCTTGGCCCTGTACTCTTCAGCATCTACATGCTGCCGCTAGGTGACATCATACGCAAATACGGTATTAGCTTTCACTGTTATGCTGATGACACCCAACTCTACATGCCCCTAAAGCTGACCAACACGCCGGACTGTAGTCAGTTAGAAGCGTGTCTTAATGAAATTAAACAATGGATGTCCGCTAACTTTTTGCAACTTAATGCCAAAAAAACGGAAATGCTGATTATCGGTCCTGCTAGACACCGACCTCTATTTAATAATACAACTTTAACATTTGACAACCAAATAATAAAACAAGGTGACTCTGTAAAAAATCTGGGTATTATCTTCGACCCAACTCTCTCCTTTGAGTCACACATTAAAAGCGTTACTAAAACGGCCTTCTTTCATCTCCGTAATATCGCTAAAATTCGCTCCATTTTGTCCACTAAAGACGCCGAGATCATTATCCATGCGTTTGTTACGTCTCGTCTCGATTACTGTAACGTATTATTTTCGGGTCTCCCCATGTCTAGCATTAAAAGATTACAGTTGGTACAAAATGCGGCTGCTAGACTTTTGACAAGAACAAGAAAGTTTGATCATATTACGCCTGTACTGGCTCACCTGCACTGGCTTCCTGTGCACTTAAGATGTGACTTTAAGGTTTTACTACTTATGTATAAAATACTACACGGTCTAGCTCCAGCCTATCTCGCCGATTGTATTGTACCGTATGTCCCGGCAAGAAATCTGCGTTCAAAAGACTCCGGCTTATTTGTGATTCCTAGAGCCCAAAAAAAGTCTGCGGGCTATAGAGCGTTTTCCGTTCGGGCTCCAGTACTCTGGAATGCCCTCCCGGTAACAGTTCGAGATGCTACCTCAGTAGAAGCATTTAAGTCTCACCTTAAAACTCATCTGTATACTCTAGCCTTTAAATAGACCTCCTTTTTAGACCAGTTGATCTGCCGCTTCTTTTCTTTCTCCTATGTCCGATGACCATGGATGAAGTACTGGCTGTCCAGAGTCGAGACCCAGGATGGACCGCTCGTCGGGACCCAGGATGGACCGCTCGCCTGTATCGGTTGGGGACGTCTCTACGCTGCTGATCCGCTTGAGATGGTTTCCTGTGGACAGGACTCTCGCTGCTGTCTTGGATCCGCTTGAACTGAACTCTCGCGGCTGTGTTGGAGCCACTATAGATTGAACTTTCACAGTATCATGTTAGACCCGCTCGACATCCATTGCTTTCGGTCCCCTAGAGAGGGGGGGTTGCCCAAATCTGAGGTCCTCTCCAAGGTTTCTCATAGTCAGCATTGTCACTGGCGTCCCACTGGATGTGAATTCTCTCTGCCCGCTGGGTGTGAGTTTTCCTTGCCCTTTTGTGGGTTCTTCCGAGGATGTTGTAGTCGTAATGATTTGTGCAGTCCTTTGAGACATTTGTGATCTGGGGCTAGATAAATAAACATTGATTGATTGATTGATATATATACACATATATATACACACACATACATATATACACATACATACACATATTTTTATATATATATATATTTGGACTTGCGATGAGGTGGCGACCTTTTCAGGGTGTACCCCGCCTTCCGCCCGATTGTAGCTGAGATAGGCGCCAGCGCCCCCCGCGACCCCAAAAGGGATTAAGCGGTAGAAAATGAATGGATGGATATATGACACAATATGAGGGGTATATGAGATTTAAGGTGGACGGGGTTGGGGTGACCACCTCAAACCTGATATACCCCACATATTGCGTCATATACATATATATATATATATATATATATATACATATATATATATATATATATATATATACATATATATATATATATATATATATATATATTTCTATATATATATATATATATATATATATATATATATATGACACAATATGTGGGGTATATGAGGTTTAAGTTGGACAGGGACGGAGTATATTTATAGCTAGAATTCACTGTGTATATATATATATATCATCATCATTCATTTTCTACCGCCTATTCCCTTTTTTTGGGGTCGCGGGGGGCGCTGGCGCCTATCTCAGCTACAATCGGGCGGAAGGCGGGGTACACCCTGGACAAGTCGCCACCTCATCGCAGGGCCAACACCGATAGACAGACAACATTCACACTCACATTCACACACATATATATATATATATATATATATATATATATATATATATATATATATATATATATATATATATATATATATATATATATATATATATATATATATATATATATATAAAATATTTGAATTTCAGTGTTCATTTATTTACACATATAACACTCCTCTCTACTCATTGTTGTAAGTGCAATGCTTTGCAGCCAGTAGCGAAGCTTATGAAGGAGCTTAAGTATGGGCAGCATCTGTGACATTTAATTCGCAGGAAAGGAGTGACTTTATGGTTGAATTGTCCACCCTTGTTCTATTCTCTGTCACTGTCTTTTTTTGGACATTACTACATGCCGTAGTTTTGAAGCAATGCTTGATGGGAATCTGGATGTTGTGTGTCAATGTATCAACGTGCCGGCTGGAATAAACACGCGCTGAGAAATAGCTCCGTGCCTGCCTACTTTATGGGTTATAGATAAACCTATGGATAACAGAGATATATATACTAGTCTCCTTCTTGTTGTGTGTGCAGTTGTGCACTCTCCAAAAGCCATAGATGTTATAACGTGACTGGTTCGGCACACTGTTTATATGGAGGAAAAGTGGACGTGACGAGAGGCTGTCCTCACTCAGGTCCGGCTGGAAATCGGGAGAAATTCGGGAGAATGGTTGTTTTCGGGACAGGCACTGAAATTCGGGAGTCTCCCGGAAAATTCGTGAGGGTTGGCAAGTATGCCCTTGATCGGGGAAATCAGAGTTAGAGCTGTTAGCCACTTCCTCTAGACTAAGGTAGAGGACCAAGGAAACACACACGAAAAAAAACTATTCAACATTCTTCTCTTCAATTCGTCATTGTAAACCTCGGGCGACTGAGTAGCAGATACGTGACGTAACTGTAACGTAGGATAGGACTTTATCGTCATCGCACAAGTACAATGAAATTATATAAACGTAGGAAACGTAGGATGTGTTCCGTAGGCTAGACTGTCCCAATTAATATCGTTCTCACCAGGACTTACACTTTGTCGACCGCGCGGGCTGGGTCCTTGGAAGGATGCAGCCCCCAAATTGAGAAACATCTACACAATCTGATACGGCATTAGCCGTGAGCTGGCAAAATTATCTGCCAATAGAACAAGAAAATTTGGCTTGTCAAGACTTTACAAAAAAAATTTAATTAGCAAACCTCAATGAACCCAAAGATACCTTAAAATAAAAATATTCCCACTAATAACAATTGTACTACTATGAGTACGTATTTTCAATTGTTTCGTTGAAAATAAAACAGCAAAGTCCATTTGGTTGTCATCTGTTTTAATATGAGACACAATTGTGTCAAAGTCATGATTTTTTTGTTCATGCTTGAAATAAGAAATTATTACTTTAAAAAGTAGTTTTATACTTGTTGTCACAACGGTGGGGTCGCAGCATACTGCGAGGTTTGTTCTCCCGGGATGCAAACGGACTATTCCGGACAAGCCTTGCGGGTAGGAACATTTTTATTAATCTAATTACAAAATAATAGGCAAACAATAAAGGCAGGCATGCCTATCACACGTGGAAGCTAAGGCAAAAAACATGGAACTATGAAACAGGCAAAAACTCTCTAACTGTGGCATGAAATAAACAAGACTTACTGTGGCATGAACTATTTAACACTTACGTGGACACGGCATGAATCGGACAATTAGCATGAACTTTGAATCGGACATGAAAATGAGCAGCATGAACTATAGTATCGAATGAAACAAGCAATGACGCCAGGATGACTGACTGGCAAAGACAGGCTTCAATAATGTCCTCTTGTTAAGAGCAAGTGCGTGTCCCGAACACCAGAAGCAGGTGAAACTAATTAGTCGCCAGGGAAACTAAAAAAAAAAACAAGGGTGCACAAAAACAGGAACTAATGGAGTCTTAAAACTTACAGAAAATAACGACAACATGATAAAGACCACAGATCATGACACTTGTGAGTGTTTGCAACAGTTGATATTCTAGTTTCAAGCATGTTTTACTCAATATAGGTCATAAAAATTCAGCTACAAGCTGTAAAATCTTAGTGAGATAAAACACTTAAAACAAGTAAAACACTCTGAAAAAAAATCTTCCTGGTGAGAAGAATTATCTTTTCAGACAGAAAATAAGCAAATATCACCCTCATTTGAGATATTTAATCTTACTTAGATTTCAGCTTTTGCTGTATGTATCATGATTAATATGCACATTTTTTTAAGCTTTTCGGGTGGAATTCTTTCCCATTCTTGCTTGATGTACAGCTTACGTAAGTTGTTCAACAGTCCGGGGTCTCCGTTGTGGTATTTTAGGCTTCATAATGTGCCACAGATTTTCAATGGGAGACAGGTCTGGACTACAAGCAGGCCAGTCTAGTACCCACACTAGTGCTTCATAAGAAAGTGAGAACCCATCATTCATTCACGCAAACATTCACACCTGGTGTTGGTAAGCTACTGTCAGGTTAAAACACTGATGACATCTATTAAACAAGTCAAGGAGCAAAGAATTAAACAGAGACAGAAATCAATTTTGCTCAATTGAGGAGAAACGTGTAACCTCTTACAGTGTCACCCACGCTCTGGCAAAATATTGTATTTCTCCCCCTTTATTTGGAGTTTCTCTGAACACATGACAACAGCTGCTTCTAAAGGACGAGGCCGTAAACAGCTCACAGAAAAGGTCGTAAAACAGTTCAAAGAAGTGGTTCGTAAAAGAGTTCGAAGTGAGGTTCGAAAAATAATTCAAAAAGAGGTCAACTGAAAGGGATTCTGGTCCTGTTTCCTCTTTGCTTTTATAGTCCTTGGGTCAGACACTACCGTTCGGTTTGATTATAATACATGAAAGAAACAGGAACACCTTCATCTTGCTTCCCCCCTACACAGTGGAGTTTTACGAGCCTTACTCTTGGTAGGTTCCAAAGACAGTTTTTGGTTTTGTCGCTGGGAACTCAATGTAACACAAAGTTTTTGTGATAATTCAGATATAATTATTCTAACAGCTACAATTGTAGCCACAGCTGCCCTGGTGTAGATTGACGGAAGTGTGGCTGCCAGTTTGCGCCCATGGCCCCTCTGACCAGCGCCCATCATTCATTCACCAGTGTGGGCGGCACTGGGGGCAAGGGCGAAATGTCCTGCCCAGGGACACAACGGCAGTGATTTAAATGACAAGTGGAAGGGAGCGGACCTGCAACCCTCAAGTTTGTGGCACGGCTATTCTATCCACCACTTTATTTAGCTATTAGCTATTTATTTACCATTTTCAGGGCCTACATAAGACAAACATATGTGTTTTTGTCTTACATAAGGACTGTAAGACAAGCTGATTGTGGATTTCCAGTATGACTGATCCAACAAAATAAATGTTACTACAGTGACAGATACATACATACATATATATACATATATATATATATATATATATAAATATATACATAATCCGTTTATGAATGAGTATATCTGATCATCCACCGTGTTCAATGGAGAAGTGTGATCTTTGCCGGCCGCATACCCCTTCACTCTTCGAGCTGTCCTGGATGAACTAAAATTATTTTTTTCCCAATCATTTTGGAACTTGCAAGCATACTTCTTCTTATTGTCGTCGCCACATCTCTTTTTCGTTCTGCTTCGTCTCCTTTATGTTTTTGGACTCTACTACTTGCCGTAGTTTTGAAGCAATGCATGAGTGGAGTGCCATCTCTGGGTTGGAGAGGAGACCCTGCCCCAAGTGGAGGAGTTCAACTACCTGGGAGTCTTGTTCACGAGTCAGGGAAGAGTAGATCGTGAGTTCGACAGGTGGATCGGTGCGGCGTCTTCAGTAATGCGGACGCTGTATCGATCCGTTGTGGTGAAGAAGGAGCTGAGCCGGAAGGCAAAGCTCTCAATTTACCGGTCGATCTACGTTCCCATCCTCACCTGTGGTCATGAGCTTTGGACGAGATCACGGGTACAAGTGGCGGAAATGAGTTTCCTCTGCCGGGTGGCGGGGCTCTCCCTTAGAGATAGGGTGAGAAGCTCTGCCGCCCGGGAGGAGCTCAAAGTAAAGCCGCTGCTCGCCCACTTCAAGAAGAGCCAGATGAGGTGGTCCGGGCATCTGGTCAGGATGCCACTCAGGTTTTTGGGCATGTCCAAATGGTAAGAGGCCACGGGGAAGACCCAGGACACGTTGGGAAGGCCATGTCTCACGGTTGGCCTGGGAACGCCTTGGGGTTTCCCCGGGAAGAGCTGGACGAAGTGACTGGGGAGAGGAGAGTCTGGGCTTCCCTGCTTAGGCAGGGAAGCTTATCTGACCTCGGATAAGCGGAAGAAAATTGATGGATGGATGATGGGAATCCGAATGTTGTGTGTCAGTGTATCAACGTGCCGGCTGGAGTAAACACACGCTGAGAAATAGCTCTGTGCCTGCCTACTTTATGGGTTGTAGATAAACCTATGGATAACGGAGGAATATATGATAGTCTCCTTTTCAGGTTGTAGAGGACGCTAAAGGCGGTGCCTTTAAGGCACGCCCCCAAAATTGTTGTCCGGGTGGAAATCGGGAGAAATCCGGGAGAATGGTTGCCCCGGGAGATTTTCAGGAGTGGCACCGGGAAAATCGGGAGGGTTGGTAAGTATGTTAATGGTCACAGTGAAACACAAATAAGAATATAAAGTCAACTTGTTTTTTTTCCACTTTACCGTTATGAGTCATCAATATCCATAACCTCGAAATGAGGACCATTTTTCAAAGCATCACCGTGAAGCCTCCCAGCCGTAAATTCCATTTGACTCATGTCGTTCACAAACATGCCGGGGGAACACTCCGCAGAACAACTTTAGCCACTTAAGAGCCTCTCGGCTGCTCCGGGTGTTGTAACAAGGCAACATTGTCACTCCGTATGTTTGCTGAGCTGTCCCAAACCCCACACAGTTCCACCTGAAAAATTCATCACAAACACTGAGATTGCAGATGGAATCAAATCAGAGAGCAAACCCAAGTAGTAATTGCATGCATTCAGGGGACAGCCAAGTCGAACAGAGTCCCCAAATCCCATGTTTGAAAGAACGAAGCGGGTTCTTGCTGAACGAAGCAGGTTCTTACTGAACAAAGCGGCTTCTTACTGAATGAAGCGGGTTCTTACTGAATGAAGTGGGTTCTTACTGAATGAAGTGGGTTCTTACTGAATGAAGCGGGTTCTTACTGAACAAAGCAGGTTCTTCCTGAACAAAGCGGGTTCTTACTGAATGGAGTGGGTTCATACTGAACAAAGCGGGTTCTTACTGAACGAAGCGGGTTCTTACTGAACGAATAGGGTTCTTACTGAATGAAGGGGGTTCTTACTGAACGAAGCGGGTTCTCCCTGAACGAAGCGGGTTCTCCCTGAACGAAGCAGGTTCTTACTGAACAAAGCGGGTTCTTACTGAATGGAGCCGGTTCTTATTGAATGGAGCGGGTTCTTACTGAACTAAGCGGGTTCTTACTGAACGAAGGGGGTTCTTACTGAGCGAAGGGGGTTCTTACTAAATGAAGCGGGTTCCTACTGAACGAAGCGGGTTCTCACTGAACGAAGCGGGTTCTTGCTGAACAAAGCAGGTTCTTACTGAGCAAAGCGGGTTCTTACTGAATGGACCGGTTTCTCATTGAATGCAGCGGGTTCTTACTGAACAAAGCGGGTTCTTACTGAACGAAGCGGGTTCTCCCTGGATGAAGCAGGTTCTTACTGAACAAAGAGGGTTCTTACTGAACAGAGTGGGTTCTTATTGAACAGAGCGGGTTCTTACTGAACGAAGCGGGTTCTTACTGAACGAAGGGGGTTCTTACTGAACGAAGCGGGTTCTCACTGAACGAAGGAGGTTCTTGCTAAACAAAGCAGGTTCTTACTGAACAAAGCGGGTTCTTACTGAACAAAGTGGGTTCTTACTGAACAAAGGTGGTTCTTACTGAATGGAGCGGGCTCTCACTGAATGGAGCGGGTTCTTACTGAACGAAGGGGGTTCTTACTGAACGAAGCGGGTTCTTTCTGAACGAAGGGGGTTCCTACTGAACGAAGGGGGTTCTTACTGAACGAAGTTGGTTCTTACTGAACAAAGCGGGTTCTTACTGATTGGAGCGGGCTCTCACTGAATGGAGCGGGTTCTTACTGAATGGAGCGGGTTCTTACTGAACGAAATGGGTTCTTACTGAACGAAGCGGGTTCTTACTGAACGAAGGGGATTCTTACTGAAAGAAGGGGGTTCTTACTAAACGAAGGGGGTTCTCACTGAATGAAGCGAGTTCTTACCGAACGAAGCGGGTTCTTACCTCCACAAACAGGAAACAGGGGACGATGGAGCTGCTGCTCTTCACACCTGGCTTCTCATCCGCTGCCATGCCTCCGTTTATTGTCTTCAACCTCCCTTTCGGCTCAGCTCTCAGCCTCCTAATCCAGAAGCAAAGAGCATCAAATTAGCCCAGAGTGTGAGATTAAGTAGAATCCAATCGGGGACAAATAAACTCTCATCAGACACGCTCGAAGACACTGATGTTCTATTTTATCCAGTGTGCTGTTTTAATGTATTGTTTAAAAACTGATTATTTATGTGAGGCATTCATATTTTATGTTCCCCCCAAAACTCATTATGCTGCCCACTTTTTGCATTAAACTGCTGCAGTCGGAGAAATTGCTGCTCGCATAGTTTGTATCTTGCAAACCAATGTGTCTGCAGGATATACCATCAGTTCCAGACTATAAACCGCTTCTTTTTGCAAAATGTTTAACCCTGTAACTTATAAAACAGCGTGGCTAAATGACAGATTTTTTTTTTCCTTTTAGCTAATACTAATTAGGGTTGTACGGTATACCAATATTAGTATAGTACCGCAATACTTATGAATCTTATTCTGTACGATACCGCCTCTGCAAGGTACCTGTCCCCCATCACCCCCAAGTATGCCGGTACTTTACCGGCTGTTATCCACCGACCGCCGTGTTGCTGTAGAGAGGAAAAGCGGGACGACTCAGATTGCGGAAATAACATTATTCTCCGTGCGTCGGCTAAAAACAAATATATTCCACAACCCCAAACATGTCTTTTTCAAAGCCTGCGGTGACAAAAAAGGTTTGTGATGAGCGAAGAACAATTCCAGGAAATGTGGGAGATGCAATATTTCTTTCTTGAGCACAGCGGCACACCGACGTGTCTTATTTGTACAATTCTCATTTTGTTCATTTATGTTTTGATTTTATTTTGTGTTGAAAATAAAAATAGACATATAAAAATATATATTTTAAAAAAATCTTTTCTTGCGGCCCAACCTCACCCAGACTGCGCATCCGGTGGCCCCCAGGTAAATTGAGTTTGAGACCCCTGCACTTACAGATGTAGCGAGAAACTGTTGTTACTGACAGTGGTTTTCTGAAGTGATCCTGAGCCCATGTGCTGATATCCTTTACACACTGATGTCACTGTTTCATGCAGTGCCGCCTGAGGGACCGAAGGTCCGTAATGTCACCGCTTACGTGGAGTGATTTCTCCATATTCTCTGAACTTTTTGATGATCTTAAAGACCGTAGATGGTGAAGTCCCTAAATTCCTCGCAATAGCTCATTGAGAAATGTTGTTTTTGAACGCATTTGTTGACAAAGTGGTGACACTCGCCCCATCCTTGTTTGTGAATGACTGAGCTTTTCATGGAAGCTGCTTTAATTCCCTATCAAGGCACCCACCTGTTCCCAATTAGCCTGTTCACCTGTGGGACGTTCCAAATAAGTGTTTGATGAGCATTCCTTAAATTTGTCAGTCTTTTTTGCCACTTGTGGCAGCTTTTTCTAAAATTTTCCAGGCATCAAATTCCAAATGAGCTAATATTTGCAAAAAATAATGTTTTCCAGTTCGAACGTTAAGTATCTTGTCTTTGCAGTCTATTCAATTGAATATAAATTGAAAAGGATTTGCAAATCATTGTATTCTGTTTTTATTTACCATTTACACAACGTGCCAACTTCACTGGTTTGGGGTTTTGTACTTGATTTTTGCCATGTATAGTTGACTATGTATTTTATTGTATGTTTGCAATCTTGAAAAGGAAAAAAAAACAAATAAATAAAAAAAAAAAAAAGAGTATATCCTTGGTGTGTGGATTTTTTGTGAAACATTGTATATTAAACATTTCTTCAGAACATACATAACACACGTCTGTTTCAGATAAACCTTTTTGAGAGAGAAATATTCCTCAGAAACTGATTGCTCGCGCTGTAACCAACCGTATTTTTCGGGCTATAAGGTGCACTTAAAATCCTTTCATTTTCTCCAAAAATTGACAGTGCGCCTTATAACCCGGTGAACCAAATGAACGGAATAATTATTGTTTTGGTTAATTTTATTTGGTATATGGTGTAATGATAAGTGTGACCAGTAGATGGCAGTCACACATAATATATACTTATAGACTGCACTATGCTGCAGTAAACAACACCAACACGTTAAATGTTCCATTGAAAATAAAAAAAACATTACACACGACACTAAAAAAATCTGGCAAATTTTTTTAGTATGACTTTGAAGCCGCATCGCTTGATGGATTGTCGGCCCATTACGGCTACTGTAGTCAGAGATACAAGTATTACTATGGTGTGTGTATAAGGACCGCAAAATGGCACCAATTAGCTGACATATTATCTGCCGTTTAGTTTTGCAATATCATGCAAAACCAACTCTTATTACAAAGCCCTGTTTCCACATGAGTTGGGAAATTGTGTTAGATGTAAATATAACCGGAATACAATGATTTTCAAATTATTTTCAACCCATATTCAGTTGAAAATGCTACAAAGACAACATATTTGATGTTCAAACTGATAAACATTTTTTTTGTGCAATTAATCATTAACTTTCGAATTTGATGCCAGCAACATGGGATAAAGAAGTTGGGAAAGGTGGCAATAAATACTAATAAAGTTGAGGAATGCTCATCAAACACTTATTTGGAGCATCCCACAGGTGTGCAGGCTATTTGGGAACAGGTCGGTGCTATGATGGGGTATAAAAACAGCTTCCCAAAAAATGCTCAGTCTTTCACAAGAAAGGATGGGGCGAGGTACACCCCTTTGTCCACAACTGCGTGAGCAAATAGTCAAACAGTTTAAGAACAACGTTTTTGAAATTGCAATTGCAAGAAATTTAGGGATTTCAACATCTACGGTCCATAATATCATCAAAAGGTTCAGAGAATCTGGAAAAACCACTCCACGTAAGCGGCATGGCCGGAAACCAACATTGAATGACCGTGACCTTTGATCCCTCAGACGGCACTGTATCAAAAACCGACATCAATCTCTAAAGGATATCACCACATGGGCTCAGGAACACTTCAGAAAACCACTGTCACTAAATACAGTTGGTCGCTACATCTGTAAGTGCAAGTTAAAGCTCTACTATGCAAAGCGAAAGCCATTTATCAACAACATCCAGAAACGCCGCCGGCTTCTCTGGGCCCGAGATTATCTAAGATGGACTGATGCAAAGTGGAAAAGTGTTCTGTGGTCTGACGAGTTCACATTTCAATTTGTTTTTGTAAATATTTGACTTTGTGTCATTCGGACCAAAGGGGAAGCAAACCATCCAGACTGTTATCGACGCGAGGTTCAAAAGCCAGCATCTGTGATGGTATGAGGGTGCAATAGTGCCCAAGGCATGGGTAACTTACACATCTTTGAAGGCACCATTAATGCTGAATGGTCCATACAGGTTTTGGAGCAACATATGATGTCATCCAAGCAACGTTATCATGGACGCCCCTGCTTATTTCAGCAAAACAATGCCAAGCCACGTGTTACAACAGCGTGGCTTCGTAGTAAAAGAGTGCGGGTACTTTCCTGGGCCGCCTGCAGTCCAGACCGGTCTCCCATCGAAAATGTGTTGCGCAATATGAAGCGTACAATACGACAGTGGAGACCCCGGACTGTTGAAAGACTGAAGCTCTACATAAAACAAGAATGGGAAACAATTCCACTTTCAAAACTTCAACAATTAGTTTCCTCATTTCCCAAAGGTTTATTGAGTGTTGTTAAAAGAAAAGGTGATGTAACACAGTGGTGAACATGCCCTTTCCCAACTACTTTGGCACGTGTTGCAGCCATGAAATTCTAAGTTAATTATTATTTGCCAGGAAAAAAAAAAAGTTTATGAGTTTGAACATCCAATAGCTTGTCTTTGTAGTGCATTCAACTAAATATAGGTTGAAAAGGATTTGCAAATCATTGTATTCCGTTTATATTTACATCTAACACATTTTCCCAACTCATATGGAAACGGGGTTTGTACAAGCTGATACCTGCTGATGTGTATTTTAGATCTGCATAAGTCCGAAAAAATTGCGCATGTCCGCCACTGTAGTCCGTATGGAGACCGCAGTTGATAAGTTTATTCTTTTTCTCTATCTTCTTGTTATGGGATATTCATCCTCCACTGTTACCATGTCTAATGTAGTGTAAAGTTCGAACTTATATCTGTCAGTAGACTCGCTATGCCTAAAAACTACCGGTGTAGTGAGTTTACATTATTCACCCAAAGAACTTTAGTAAGAGGGTTCCAGTCCGACGGTTTGTCAAGGGACACATTTGCACACGGATGAGGAGATTCTCCAAATGTATTGACTGAAGTCTGAATGTCATTAAAACAGTTAGCGCCATCGTTTGACACTTATTTCACTCCCGCCTTGCACGCCACACCGCTACAACAAAGATGACTGGGAGAAGACACTGCCGAAGGTGAGCCACGTAAATAATTTAAGTTAAAGTACAAATGATTGTCACACACACACGAGGTGTGGCAAAATTATTCACTGCATTCGACCCATCAACCTTGATCACCCCCTGGGAGGTGAGGGGACCTGTTCACCCCAAATCCTCCACACGACACCTCTGCTCCGGACAGGCTAACCTCCTCCAAACTCCGAGGACAAAGCTCCGAACTATGGGAGACCAGGCTTTCTACTACGTTGCTCCCAGTCTGTGGAACGCTCTCCCTAACCACCTGAGGACGCCACAGACCTTGGAGGCTTTAAAAAAAGGTTTAAATACCCTTCTTTAAAGAAAAAAGAAGCCTTATGATAGATGTATGTGTGCTACTTCTATTAGGGGTCTCACAATACAAAGGTCCTGAGTAGTCCTGGATTAAATTCTGGGATCGTGCTGTGTGGAGTTTGCATGTTCTCCCCACGACTGCGTGGGTTCCCTCCGGGTACTCCGGCTTTCTCCCACCTCCAAAGACATACACCTGGGGATAGGTTGATTGGCAACACTAAAATTTGGCCCTAGTGTGTGAATGTGAGTGTGACTGTTGTCTGTCTATCTGTGTTGGCCCTGCGATGAGGTAGCGACTTCTCCAGGGTGTAAGGCCTTCCGCCCGAATGCAGCTGAGATAGGCTCCGGCACCCCACGACACCCCCCCAAAAAAGGGACAAGTGGCAGAAAACGGATGGATGGATGGAATATGACCCCTTTAATGCACCCTATAATCCGGTGCACTTTTTGTATGAAAAAAGACCTGAGTAAACACGCTCATCGGCAGTGCGCCTTATAATCCGGTGGGCCCTATGGTCCATGAAATACAGTAAATGTAATGGGTTCCTTCTGTTCTGATATATCATTTGCATATGTGTGTTATGCAAAAACCACCAAATGTTGACAAAGAAAGGCTTTATAGCAGTTGTAACACAACTAAACACATGTGACAACTAGAGATGTCCGATAATATCAGACTGCCGATATTATCGGCCGATAAATGCTTTGAAATGTAATATTGGAAACTATCGGTTTCAAAATGTTCGGAATTGGATTCAAAAGTAAAATGTATGACTTTTCAAAACGCCTCTGTGTACGCGGACGCAGGGAGAAGTACAGAGCGCCTATAAACCTATAAACTGGCCCAATCACATAATATCTACGGCTTTTCACACACACAAGTGAATGCAAGGCATACTTGGTCAACAGCCATACAGGTCACACTGAGGGTGGCCATATAAACTTTAACACTGTTACAAATAAGCGCCACACTGTGAACCCACACCAAAAACGAATGACAAACACATTTCGGGAGAACATCTGCACTCTAGCACAACATAAACACAACAGAACAAATACCCAGAACCCCTTGCAGCATAAACTCTTCCGGGATGCAACAATATACAGCCCGCCCCGCTACCTCCTACCCCCTTACCACCTCAACCCCCTCAAGCTCTCTAAGCGAGAGCATGTCCCAAATTCCAAGCTGCTGTTTTTAGGCACGTTAAAAAAAAATGCACTTTGTGACTTCAATAATAAATATGGCAGTGCCATGTTGGCATTTTTTTCCATAACTTGAGTTGATTTATTTTGGAAAACCTTGTTACATTGTTTAATGCAGGGGTAGGGAATCTATGGCTCGCGAGCCAGATGTGGCTCTTTTGATGACTGCATCTGGCTCTCGGATAAATCTGACCTGACATTGCTTAACACGATAAGTAATGAATAATTCCACATGTAATCACAGTGTTAAAAATAACGTTCAAATTATAAAACATTGTTAAGCTTCTGTTTGTTCAAGAAGTTGCGTTAATGGTAAGAAGTTATTTATTTATTATTTGTTAGTGTGGGGTTGGCCCTCCTTGGGGTTCTTCAGACCACCAAGCACCAGCATGAGAGCCTGTTTCAGGGTTACAATATTGTTTTATTTTTAATAAGTCTCTCGGTTGCTTTTCAGCAATTGTCTTTTTTTCTTTCGTTCTCGCTCGCGCTCTGGCTCCAGCTCCAACCCCGTCTCTCCTCCTGGCTGCTGCTTATAACAGCGCGACAGGTGATTAGATAACAAGGCTTTACGCACCTGTCGCCGATTTCGAGGCCGGTCCTGGCACATTTGCCTTGCTGCAGGCCCGCAGGCCACGCCCCCTTCACAGTTAGCTTCAGAATCACAATGTTTTTACAAAGAATAAGAGACCTATTATACTTAAGAAATTGTTGGTCTTACTTAAAAATGCACACGTTTAGCTGTGTTCAGTGTTAAAAAGAATATTATATGGCTCTTACGGAAATACATTTTAAAATATTTGGCTTTTTGGCTCTCTCAGCCAAAAAGTTTCCCGACCTCTGGTTTAATGTATCCAGCGGGGCATCACAACAGAATCAGGCATAATAAAGTATTGATTCCACGACTGTATACATCGGTATCGGTTGGTATCGGAATTGGTAATTAAGAGTTGTACAATATCGGAAATCGGTAAAAAAGCCATTATCGGACATCTCTAGTGACAATATGCTGATTACTTTGAAATGCTGGTAGACTTCTAGGAGGACTGTTAGATTGTTAAAGACAACTTGGGAATCTTCGAGAAAAAAAAAATTATATAAATGTACAAGATGTGTACAATAAAATATATTTCTATGGACATTTAATTCATTCACATATGAACTGTCATGACGCGGAGTCGAATCCGCGTATCCTCAGCGGCTGGAGCTGTGTGCACCTCTGCTGACAGCGCACTCAGACACGTCCTCACTCGTGCTGAGTGCAGCACGCCCACGCAGCAACGAGCCTGCAGCCTATCAAGAATCAACCCACCTGGATTTGATGAGAGGGAGCTGCATAAAGACCAGAGGGACCTTTGCCAGAACGTAGCCAATCTTTGACAGTAAGCATCACGTCTGGCACGCCTCCCTCGTTCCTTGCTCGTCTTCTTTGTGCTCTTCCTGGTTCCCGTGTTTTGATGTCCATTGTGTCTTCCCTGTTGCCTGTGATTATGCCTTGTCTCACGACCTCCACCTGGATCTCTGCTTGCCTCCCTCGATCCTCGACCGCAGCTCGGACTCGGACATTGTTGCCTCTCTCCAACCCCCGACTGCTCGCTTCCCTGCCGGCTACCTCTTCGTCTTGCTCCTTGGATTCGACGAAAGGTTCACACAACACGCACCGACAACAACCCCTGGTAAGACTTACATTGTTAATTCTACACATCGTCCGCACTCATTCACTTGTGGTAGCATACACACCCCACACACTCATCAAGGTTTTCAATAAACCTAGTAAACCGCAGTTCTGCCTTGGTGTCGCCTCCTTCCCTCTACCCGGTACACAACATGAACCTTTCTTTTTTTATATAAACATGTATTAACTTTCTCTGACAAAATAGTTAACAGCAATACAATACAAATCAAATGTTCCATCAGGCATCTACAGTTAAAGCAATATAACTGTCAATCAACCCAAATTAAGCCACTCCATACTTTATCAAAACGTCGCAGAATAACCATTCAATGTTAGCCCTAATCTTTTCCGGTTTGAAAGGTTGACAGGTTGAAACGGTTTGCTGTCACATTTCACCAAAACAATAAAAATTAAAAAAACATGGCAAGGATTGAATAGAAACAACAGGAGCCCTGTTGTGAAAGACAGGAAAAAGGGCAGAAATCGACAATTTTATGCACGAGATACTGTTGTCATTGGCAACGCAGACTTCCTGGCAAACCTTCACTTCCTGTAATTTTCGTAAGATTCGGTATTGGGGAAAAAAAAATGGCTGTGTAAAGAAAGTTGTGTTGGCACTAGGGTTGAACCGTATAGCTGTTTTAGTATAGTACCACGATACTAATGAATCATATTAGATACAATACCGCCTGTGAAATGTACCGGTCCCGCAACCCCTCTCCTCCCGCGCCCCCGTTTTCGTCAAGTCATGATATTGCCAGTTTTACAAGCAGAGGAGCATGTTCGGCAGCGCACACACAGAGTACTTACAAGCAGACAGAAAAGGGAAAATGGACGCAATCTAGCCTAAAAAGTAATGATAAAGGTGAAGTTATAAAACTGAAACACCCTCAGGAAGAGGTGCTTTAAGACATGGCTGGCTAGCTAGCGGTGTTATAGCGACTTCTAAATCACTAATCCTCGCTTCCATGGCGACGAATAAAGTAAGTTTCTTACAAGTAGGTAAAGAAATACCTGTAGGCGCTGGAAATGTTCATCTGCAGGACTAGGAATAGCGAAACATGCTTCACTACACACCGTAGCTCACCGGCATCAAAATGTAAACAAACGCCATTGGTGGATCTACACCTGACATCCACTGTAATGATACCAAGTACAGATGCGCGGTTTGCGGTCTCATCCGCGGATAAACCGCGGGTCGGGCGGTTGACACTACAAAAAATTCGATTTTAATTAGATTTGGGCAGGTGGCAGTTGAACCATCCGGAAATATATGACATACATGGTTCTGGGATCGGTATCCTTTGCCTTCCAAAGAGCCATTTAAGTCCCGTGTCATAAAGCAAAGAAGACAATAGGAGACGCTATTATTCTCTAGAATGACTGTCGGCAGTCACCCAGATAATACATTTTAGGGCGTGCTATGAAGCCTTTGGCTTTGTTGCCTTCTACAACATGTACGATCTGCTAGTCAGTCCAGCATCATGTTGTGTGTGGCTTCCGCAGCAACACGCACACGACTGCAAGGCATACTGGGTGACACAGAGTACACTAATGGTTGTGATATAAACAATTTTAACACTCTTAGTAATATGCGCCACACTGTGAAGCCACACCAATTAAGAACAACAAACACATTTCGGGAGAACATCCTCACAGTAACACGCCATAAACGCAACACAACAAATACCCAGAATCCTTTGTATTCATGACAATTCCTGACTATTTTATACACCTCGCTAGCAGCAAGAGCTCCCCTGTTTGCGTCCGACTTTGAAAACGGGTAGGCCATACTTTCTCTGTACACACCTCTGGTTTATGGTGTGTTTTGTTGTTTGTTAAATAAATAAATAAATGGGTTGTACTTGTATAGCGTTTTTCTACCTTCAAGGTACTCAAAGCACTTTGACACTACTTCCACATTTACCCATTCACACACATTCACACACTGATGAAGGGAGCTGCCATGCAAGGCGCTAACCAGCACCCATTAGGAGCAAGCGTGAAGTGTCTTGCTCAGGACACAACGAACGTGACGAGGTTGGTACTAGGTTGGGATTGAACCAGGGATCCTCGCGTTGCGCACGGCCACACTCCCACTGCGCCACGCCGTCCCTATCAATCAATCAATCAATGATTATTTATATAGCCCTGAATCACAAGTGTCTCACAGGGCTGCACAACCCACAATGACATCCTCGGTTCAGAGCCCACATAAAGGCAAGGAAAAACTCACAATCCAGTGGGACATCGATGTGAATGACTATGAGAAATCTTGGAAAGGACCGCAGATGTGGGTGACCCCCTACCTCTAGGGGAGACCGGATGCAATGGACGTCGAGTGGGTCTAACATAATATTGTGAAAGTCCAGTCCATAGTGGATCTAACATAATAGTGAGAGTCAAGTCCATAGTGGGGCCAGCAGGAGACCATCCCGAGTTGCACCCTAAAAGTGTTAATACTATAAATATTGTGATTATTACACAGCAGCTGTTTGATTGTAACGTACATCTTGGTTGTAGTTTTGATTAACACAGTTGAAGGTGTTGAAATCGCTAATGCTAATTGGCTTCAAGCTAGCACATTTTTGGAAAGGTGGAGCCATACTTAGCTTGAAGCGTTTTTTTGAATCAATTACTTTTGTTGGCATCAGAAATTGCAACATGCCCTAGAGCAGGGGTGTCAAACGCGTTTTCATTGAGGGCCACATCGCAGTAATGGCTGCCTTCGGGGGGCCGCTTTTTTAAATTAGTTAAAATCATGCATGCAGGCAAGAACCTGCGATTAATCAAAATTCAAATTGATCTGATTTGATCTCCAGGCTCGACTACTGCAACTCACTTCTTGTCGGGATCCCTAGCAAGAACATCCAGAAACTGGCTTCCTGTTCCACTCAGGATTGAATACAAAGTCTACCTAATAACTCATCAGTGGCTCCATGGAAATGCCCCCCTCAACCTCAAAGAACTGCTCACCCCCAAATCCTCCACATGACACCTCCACTCCAGACAGGCTAACTAACCTCCTTTAACCTTCGATGACAAAGCGCTGAGCCGCTCCCAGTCTGTGGAACTTCCCTGACCACATGAGGGCACCACGGACTGTAGATGGTTTTAAAAAAAAGACTTAAAAACCCTTCTTTAAAAAAAAAAGCCTTTTGATAGATTCATGTGTGCTAGTTCTAGCTATAAGCTGTTCTAGTTTTATTTTACTATTTATTTTACTCGTTGGGGTAGCTTTTTGTTGTTCTAGCTTTTGTCAGGACTGTGACATGAATTTATTTTGCTTCTTCTACAGCTTTGTTTTTGTTTTGTTTTCAAATGGACTGTAGCACTTTGAGATTGTTTGTTCAGTGTAAAGTGCTTTTACAAAAAAAAGGATCTATTATTATTATTGTCATGATCCGTGGCCCGGATCATGTTTTGTCATTTTTCTGTTAGTTTTGGAATTCTTTAGTTCCTGTTTGTGCACCTCTGGGTTTGTTTTAGTTTCCATTTGGATTACCACGAGTGACACTTCCCCAGTCATCATTTTCAAAATGGAAGAGGCTGATTTCAATACCGGTAATTTGAAATTGCATAAAGGGAAGAAGATTAAGAGCTATTCAGTAGGATTTAAGGTCCAAGCTTACATCACACTCAATGTTTTACTGCATGCCTTTGGTAAGTGCCGGAGTGAGAAGAGGTTTTAAAATAATTAGCGCATGCTTACTTTTACCGCATGCCTTTGGTAAGCGCAGGAGTGAGAAGAGGTTTTAAATTATTTAGCGCCCCGGCGGCAATTCAAAGAAATACGGTAATTGGGTTCACCTTCCTCTGGTTAGTGGTCGGCAGGCTCACCCGTTCTCGACCACTAATCAGAAAGCTATTTATTCACCTCTCTCGTCGTCCTGGCTTCATTTTTTTTTTACTGTAGGCAACACGTTACGTGGTATATTCCGGTTTCTTGACATACAATTACTGTGCTAGGTTTTCGCTTTAGCTTCCGCGCGCAATCGGCACACATCCCTTTTTTTTTGTTTCCTGCATGTTGCACTGTGTATGATTTATGGATTAAATCATGTTCCTACCTCACACTGTCGTCCGGAGTAGTCTGTCTGCATCCGGGGGGAAAGACTTGCAACCCCCCAACGTGAGAATTATTATTATTATTATTATTATTTAATGATTTAAATGTGTACCGGTAATCACCTTATATTATTACACCATTGCCTATGCACTTGCTTATTGGATTTTTTCATGTACAAGTTGTTATATTTACTAATAGAACATTTGTGTAGTACACTATATAATAATGTAATATTTGGCATGAATAGATTATTACGTTTAGAAGATACACCTTTTTTCCTGTCAAAATTGATTATATTTTCATTTTGTAAAAACCCAAAAAATTAAGTATATTATTGACATTTTTCCCAGGCTTTTACGGGCCAGACACCTGTGCCGAAGAAGAAGCCGGAAGGACCCAGGGCGTCTAAATGAAGTTGAAAAATTATTCGAAATAGGAAATTATGAAGCAAAAGTTGTTTTTACATTTATCTTGAGAAGGCCTGTGTGTGTTGTGTTTATTGTCAAGATGGGGGGGGTCGCAGTTTGCTGCGGGGTCGTTCTCCCAGGAAGGCTGACGGACTACCCGGGACATGACGTGCAGGTAAAAACATGATTTAATCTTTAGACTTACACTGAGACAAACTTTAATGATCCACAAGGGAAATTGTTAACTCAGAAGCTACAAAAAAAGTACAAACAAATGGCGCGCACAAGGGGGAAACACAACTTAGACAATAAACAAAACTTACTTGACAGGAAAAGAAGCATGGATCTATGGCATGAAGGGGCAGCATGAACTTCGGGGAACGAAACCGTAAAAAAAGAAGCGAATGTGAAAAAAAAAGTTAAAGCAATTACTGTATTCCTATCTATTTCTTTATGATACAGTTTAGGGAGGATTTATTGAAAACACCAAAACCCCACAAAAATTGGATGTTGTGTAAATCAGTGGTCCCCAACCAATATTTTTTAATTAATTTTTATTTAAAAAAAAAATAAATAAATAAAATAAATAAAAAATAATAAATATATATATATATATATATATATATATATATATATATTTTGTTTTTAATTGTTTTTATTTTTTATTAAATCAACATTAAAAACACAATATACACTTACAATTAGTGCACCAACCACAAAAACCTCCCTTTTCATGACAAAAACGTCCCTTTTTAATGACAAAAAAACAAAAAAAAAGTACCTTGAAGGTAAAAAAGCGCTATACAAGTACAACCCATTTATCATTTATTTATTTAAATAAGTAGGGGCGTCTATGATAACGTTGTTTGGATGGCAACATATGTTGCTCCAAAACTTGTATGTACCTTTCAGCATTAATGGTGCCTTTACAAATGTGAAAAAGAAAACAATAATAAAAACAATTGCAACTAACAAAAATAATACAAGTTTTAAAAAATATGAGTATCTGCATTGAAAACATGTCACGACTCAATAAAGAATCCTCCCAGAAATTTGTATTTTTTTCCAATGTTTGTATTTGTTTCGGTGCCAATACAACTTTTTCTACAATTTAATTTTTTTTTCGATACCAAATATTACTGGCAGTGTTTTGGCTCCAAAAAACAAAGAACTCTTCAATTAAAAGAGATGTCAAACAAGGAATTGCAGTACACGCATTACGTGAAATCAAAGTTGGAAGCAAACATGGCGCCCTGTAGTCAATATAAGTAGTCGATAGTCTGAAACCTAGTTGGCCCTACTCTCATGCATGCAAAATCTGCGATATAATACTTGCAAATGAGATGCAGATTTTAAAAAAAATTTTTTTTACCAATAGCTAAAACCAGTACTGTAAGTATAAACATAGAAAGTCAGTACCGTATAGGCCAGACAAAGAATAAGGCATGTATTACTTTAGGTACCATTTAAGCACCGGCGCCATTTCAAAAAAGTACCGATTAGGCACTGGTATGAGATACCGTAATATTAAACTGATACTGTGTGTGTGTGTGTGTGTGTGTGTGTGTGTGTTCTTGTATTTGTACCCTTCTTAAGACATCAACAAAGAAAAGTGCCGTCCATATGAGGACCCGTGAACAAATTAGGACATAAATCCCGATACAGAAAACCATTCCATCTAATAGAGAATGTCTCATTTGCACCCCTGGTGGTGAAATCCATCAAAATGAGGGTGGTCCAAAAAAGGGAGGGATTTTTCAAATTGACTGTGTGTTGGTTTTAAAAGTGCTCCTTCTCTGGTAAACATATGAAATAACAAGTGGGTGTAAGAAATGGAAATATGCTCCCGGTGGCCAAAATTAATTTAAAAAAAAACAAAACCATTAATATGTATATAGAGACATACTGTATTAACGTGAAGATTAAAAAACAATTGCAAACGATAAAATAAAATAAAATAATTAACTAAAAGTAGTCTTTTTCCTCACAATGTGTCGACTTTATTCTTATAAAATTGGAAACAATTTTTCATTATTTCTGTTTCTTTAATATTGCGATATTTTGTCTTAAAATATTACTTTTTTATGTAAAATCTTTACTTTTTAATGCAAAATGGTGACAAAATTCTGACTTTCACGATAATATTGCCGATGTTTTTGTTATTGTAAAAAAGTCAATTTTTTTGTGTAATATTATGACTTTTTTTCATAATTCTGCTAAGTAAAATTCCGATTATTATTATAATATTGCCATCATTTTGAAATTTTCTTTTCCAAATCGTGACTTTTGTCGAGTAAAATTACGACTCTTTTATACAATCGCCAACAATGTTAAGCTGGTCAATACTTGGACCATGAGGTGGTTGTTTTCCCGATATGCAAGTCAACTTGGACCGGAGATGGCATGAAGGTAAAGACATCTTTTATTTTTACATAATAACTGCAAAAAAAAGGCGCACAATGGCGGTACAAAAACTTGGCTGTGAAAAAAAAACTCGCACTAAGGCAAAACTATGAACATAAAACAAAAACTTGCACTGTGGTATAAATAACGAAAACACTTACTTGGAACGGAACGAGAACGGGACATGGATCATTGGCATGGATTACAAGGTGCGTAGCAGGTGATGGAGGGTGATGTTACCAGAATGAACAACAGAAACAGACATGCTTAAATAATACTGTGGTGATTAGTAAAAACAGGTGTGAGACATGAGGACAGGTGGAAACTAATGGGTAGTCATGGTGAAAAAACAAACCAGGAAGTGCAAGAACGGGAACTGAGTGGCCAAAAAACAAACAGAACATGCCAAAACAAAACATGATCACATAAACATGTGACTGTTATTGAGTAAAATTCCAACTTTTATCATAATATTGCACATATGTTCAGTTTTTATTGTAAAATTTTGACTTGCGTTGAGTATGACGACTTTTATTACAAAACTGCCAACATTTAAAGTTTTTCTTGTGAAATCGTAACGTTTTTCTTGTGAAATTCCAACTCATTTTTCACAACAAGCTTTTTTTATATTTGCATAGTATGTATATTTTATTATTGTTGTGAATATAAATCTTTATAAATCCAGAAAGGGTGGTCCTAAAGAGGTTGGTATTTTTTGGAGCTGTCAAGAAGGTACGAAATACAAGAGTGTGTGTGTGTGCGTGTGTGTGTGTGCGTGTGTGTGTGTGTGTGTGTGTAAAAAAGGAATAATTATTTCTTATTTCTATCACAATGGCAGCTTAATCTCAGGAAGAGACAAGTGAACACAACAAGAGCATATATTTCATGTATTGTCGATTCAGATACCAAGTAAAGTGTTGAGGGTGTTCTCGTCCTCGCTGTGGGAGGCGACACAATTGGATTCTCTCTCAAAGTTTGGGGAAATTACGAGTACGAGTCGGCGGTGTGGCGCTTGCGTTTCGGGAGCGACGTCCTCGGTGACCAAAGATGAGTGGGAGAAGCTTTGATCATCTAAAAGTGCGACTGAGAACCGAGGGTGATCTAATTAGAAGAACCCTTTTAGATTCCCACTTATTGTATTTCTCAGTTTTGCTTCATTAATGTGCTTAATAATGATTCTGTATGATTAAAAATGGGGTTAAAAATGGGGTCCGGTTGGAAGCAATAAATATAAAAAACCCACAACACCAGTGAAGTTGGCACGTTGCGTAAATGGTAAATAGAAACAGAATATAATGATTTGCATAATGACTGCAAAGACAAGATATTTAATGTTCCAACTGAGAAACTTTTTTTTTTTTGCAAATAATCATTACAAACACATTCCAAAAAAGTTTTCACAGGGGCATTTTTACCACTGTTACGTGGCCTTTCCTTTTAACAACACTCAGTAAACATTTGGGAACTGACGAGACCATTTTTTTAAGCTTTTCAGGTGGATTTCTTTCCCATTCTTGCTTGATGTACAGCTTAATTTGTTCAACAGTCTCCGTTGTGGTATTTCGGCTTCATAATGCGCCACATATTTTCAATGGGGAACAGGTCTGGACTACAGGCCAGGCCAGCCTAATACCCGCACTCTCTTACTATGAAGCCACGCTGTTGTAACACGTGGCTTGGCATTGTCTTGCAGAAATAAGCAGGGGCGCCCATGATAACGTTGCTTGGATGGCGACATATGTTGCTCCAAAACCTGTATGTACCTTTCAGCATTACTGGTGCCTTCACAGATGTGTAAGTTACCCATGCCTTGGGACCTAATGCACTTCCCTACCATCACAGATGCTGGCTTCTGAACTTTGCATCTAGAACAATACTGGATGGTTCTTTTCCTTTTCGGTCCCGAGGACACGACATCCACAGTTTCCAAAAACAATGTGGACTTTGTCAGACCACAGAACACTTTTCCACTTTGCATCGGTCCATCTTAGATGAGCTCGGGCTCAGCGAAGCCGGCGGGGTTTCTGGGTGTTGTTGATGAATGGCTTTGGCTTTACATAGTGGAGTTTTAATTTGCACTTGCAGATGTAGCGATCGACTGTAGTTACTGACAGTGGTTTTCTGAAGTGTTCCTGAGCCCATGTGGTGATATCCTTTACACACTGATGTCGCCTTTTAATGCAGTAGCGCCTGAGGGATTGAAGGTCACGGGCATTCAATATTGGTTTTCAGCGTGGTTTTCTCCAGATTCTCTGAACCCTTTTGATGATTTTACACACCGTAGATGGTAAAATCCTCAAATTCTTTGCAGTAGCTGGTTGAGAAATGTGGTTCTTGAACAATTTGCTCACGCATTTGTTCACAAAGTGGTGACTCTCACTCCATCGTTTTTTGTGAATGACTGAGCATTTCACGGAAGCTGCTTTTATACCTAATCATGGCACCCACCTTTTTCCAATTAGCCTCTTTACCTGTGGGATGTTCCAAATAAGTGTTTGATGAGCAGTCCTCAACCTTCTCCGTTGTTTTTGCCACTTGTGCCAGCTTTTTTCAAACATGTTGCAGGCATCAAATTCCAAAGGAGCTAATAAAAAACAACAATGTTTTCCAGTTCCAACATTAAATATCTTGTATTTGCAGTCTATCCATCCATCCATCCATCATCTTCCGCTTATCCGAGGTCGGGTCGCGGGGGCAGCAGCCTAAGCAGGGAAGCCCAGACTTCCCTATCTCCAGCCACTTCGTCTAGCTCTTCCCGGGGGATCCCGAGGCGTTCCCAGGCCAGCCGGGAGACATAGTCTTTCCAACGGTTCCTGGGTCTTCCCCGTGGCCTCCTACCAGCTGGACGTGCCCTAAACACATCCCTAGGGAGGCGTTCGGGTGGCATCCTGACCAGATGCCCGAACCACCTCATCTGGCTCCTCTCGATTTGCAGTCTATTCAATTGAATATACTATAGGTTGAAAAGGATTTGCAAATCTTCTGTATTGTCAACTTAACCTCCACTGAGGGGCTTAATCAAATATGAACACCTACTCTTGATTTTAATTGTGTTCAATAATCATATCTGACAGAATAAACTTTGTCAAATGATATGAAAGCATGTGTTGATCGCAAAAGCTGATGACCAAGATTAAATTTTATTTTATTATTATTATTATTTAATTTGTTTTACCAAGATTAACTCTTAAGGCTTAGTTGGCCACATGCGTGGACAGCACCTTTTATCTCTTATTTCCAAATCTGTGTTCACTACTGAATTGGGGTCTTATGGCCACTTATGTGGACACTCATTCTGCCATTTGGTGGTGTCAGAGGAGTATAACATACAATGGAATTTGGAAAAAAAAAAGTGTAAAAATAATGTCACTCAACATGAAGTATACGTTTGTTACTTAAGGACTTAGTACATCGTATAAAAATATGATTTTTAGTTTTTATTCTAATTAGGCTACAGAAAGCCCGAATAGCAAAGAGAAATAAAAAAAGCATATAAACCAACAGCTTGGGCCTTAGGAGGTTTTAATATTAATTAAATATACCACACTAAAAGGGACTCATAAAAAAACGACAACAGATATATGTAAAAATAAATCAATAATATATGTTACAAATGAAAATACAGCTTTGCCAGTTTAGTCATAGTTTTTGTGCTTAAGAAATGTTTCTATGACTTTAGCTCCAGACTTCTTCCATTTGTTTTATATTGTCATTACTGTCACACGTGGTGGGAAAGTGTATTACAACATAGTACCGCTGGGGTTGAGAAACCAATATTTTTTTGGCGGTTGCTTTTCTTCCAGCTTCGGTCCGTCAGAAAAACTTGCATGTTGTCACAACACGACCTTTCACTTCGAACAATTGTCGCCCGTGCGCTTTAGCAGGAGGGCTCAACATAACTGGGCGTTGTTGCCGCAGTTTGTGAGTCGTTCGCTGCACAGGATGCTACTCCGAAATGCAGTTCTGCCATATGTACTCAGTACTGTCTAATTGGCATCGTTTTTTTCACTGACAACCGCAAAGTGTCGCCCAGTGATTCTCAAACTGTGGTATGCATACACTGGGGCAAAAAAGTATTTAGTCAGCCACCGATTGTGCAAGTTCTCCCACTTAAAATGATGACAGAGGTCTGTAATTTTCATCATAGGTACACTTCAACTTTGAGGGACAGAATGTGAAATTTTTTTTTTAGGAATTTAAATAATTTATTTGTAAATAATGGTGAAAAATAAGTATTTGGTCACTTCAAACAAAGAAGATCTCTGGCTCTCAGACCTGTAACTTCTTCTTTAAGAAGCTCTTTTGTCCTCCACTCGTTACCTGTATTAATGGCACTTGTTTGAACTCGTTATCTGTATAAAAGACACCTGTCCACAGCCTCGAACAGTCAGACTCCGAACTCCACTATGGCCAAGACCAAAGAGCTGTCGAAGGACACCAGGAAAATAATTGTACCAGACTAGGAAGAGTGAATCTACAATAGGCAAGCAGTTTGGTGTGAAAAAATCAACTGTGGGAGCAATTATCAGAAAATGGAAGACATACAAAACCACTGATAATCTCCCTTGACCTGGGGCTCCACACAAGATCTCATCCCGTGGGGTCAAAATGATCATGAGAACGGTGAGCAAAAATCCCAAAACCACACGGGGGGACCTGGTGAATGACTGGCAGAGAGCTGGGACCAAAGTAACAAAGGTTACCATCAGTAACTCACTACGCCGACAGGGAATCAAATCCTGCAGTACCAGACGTGTCCCCCTACTTAAGCCAGTGCATGTCCAGGCCCGTTTGAAGATACAGCAGAGGATTGGGAGAATGTCTTGTGGTCAGATGAAACCAAAATAGATTTTTTGGGTATAAACTCAACTTGTCGTGTTTGGAAGAAGAAGAATACTGAGTTGCATCCCAAGAACACCACACCTACTGTGAAGCATGGGGGTGGAAACATCATGCTTTGGGGCTGTTTTTCTGCTAAGGGGACAGGACGATTGATCCGTGTTAAGGAAAGAATGAATGGGGCCATGTATCGTGATATTTTGAGTCAAAACCTCCTTCCATCAGTGAGCGCTTTGAATGGTTGACCAAATACTTATTTTCCACCATAATTTACAAATAAATTCTTTAAAATTTCTACAATGTGAATTCCTGGATTTTGTTTTTCACATTCTGTCTCTCACAGTTGAAGTGTACCTATGATGAAAATTACAGACCTCTGTCATCATTTTAAGTGGGAGAACTTGCACAATCGGTGGCTAACTAAATACTTTTTTGCCCCACTGTATCACGAGAACGCCAAAGAATCTCTCGATAAAAGTACAGTGTGTTATGCTCCTATATGGAAACACAGTGTTACTGTTCAAACTGTTTATAATGTAGTGTTCTCCCGATACCAATTTTTGGTACTGGTACCAAAGTGTATGTCGATACTTTTCTAAATAAAGGTGACCACAAAAAAATGGTATTATTGGCTTTATTCTAACAAAAAATGTTGGATCCCCTCCCCAGGGGCCCAGTCTGAGATTGAACCTTTTTTTACTCATTCCCCCCAACACACACACACACGCACACACACACACACACACACACACACACACACACACACACACACACACACACACACACACACACTCCCTCCCTCCCCTTTGTTGCAGGTTTTGTGGATTCTATGTTATATGTTTATATGTGCTTATAGCTATTGAGGTTAATTTTCCTTGCCCTCAGTCTGGACCCCTCTCCAGGAGCCCAGTTTGAGACCAAACTTTTTTGGTCTCACACACACACTTCCCTCCCCTCTGTTGCAAGTCTTGTGGATTATATGTACAAACGTAACATGTTTATGTGTGCTTATGGCTATTGAGTTGATTTTCCTCTTGGCCTCAGTCTAATAGCCCTCCCCTCTGTTGCAAGTATTGTGGATTATATGTAGCATATGTGTGCTTATGGCTATTGAGTTTTTTTTTTCTTGGCCTCAGTCTGGACCCTCTCCCCGAAAACCCAGTTTGAGACAGAATCTTATTTTACTAATCTCCCCACCCGTCCAACGTTTACCTTTTTACCACCTTTCTGTGGAATGCCGGAAGTTCTGTCTCCCTGTAATGGATGTCTGCTCCTTAAAATCTGAATTTCCACTTGGGGATTAATGAAGTATTTCTGATTCTGACTCTATTCAAGGCTGCATGCAGTTTAATTTTCATATTTGCAAAGGCAAAAAATTGTATAAGGCATTTTGTATTGTACTAATTAGAATATCTTGTAGCTGATAAGTGCAGTTATGGACATAAAACATCCCATTCATTTAGATGAGTTCTGTTTTGCTCGTTTTCATAAGTGCAATTTAAAACCCTAATGTGACGTTATGCAGAGTGACAATCAAGTCCTGGTGGTTTCAATAAGAGCAAGTACAGTGCACGGAAAGCCTTATCTGATGGTTTAGCAATCATAAAACAATCTTTGTAACCTTTCAACGGAGACATGGTTGTCTAGACACAGCTAAAGACAAAAAAAAAAAAAAACAACAACTGTGCAAATTCTGATTTAGATGAAAAGAAGCAAAGCAAAGAGCAAAGAGAGCTGCAGAGGGAAATGTGGACTTAGCGCAAGCACACATTCATATTGTGGAGGGCAGGACATTAGAGACCCATGCTGCTCCGAGTGCTCCAGTCAAAGCATGGCGACCCAGGCGGCCATATGCCCTCTCTTCTGGCTCGGCAGTCCATCACCAAGCCCCAGGACATACCGCGTACACATGTCATTTGGCCACTTTTCAACTTGTTTTCTTTATGCCGTACAGTTCACATCCACATTTAAATCTAAATTTCCAGTGAGGCGGCATTAAGTGCCAACTGTCAGTCAGCCGTTCTGTGCACATCATGCCCAGCGATGCCACAACCTAAATGCTCAACAGTGTGGAGGAGCTGACCCATTTGGACTGCTTACCTGCACAAAGGCTCTTTGCTTTATAGTGACTTTCTGCAGGGGGTTCGGTGTTTTGATACTGTCCAAAATGTATCCAAAAATAACCCCTATGTTTCCATCCATCCTTTTTCTACCGCTTGTCCCGTTTAGAGTCACGGGGGTTGCAGGAGCCTATCTCAGCTGCACATGGGCGGAAGGCGGCGTACACCCTGGACAAATCACCATCTCAGGGCTGGTACAGCTCGGTTGGTAGAGCGGCCGTGCCAGCAACTTGAGGGTTGCAGGTTCGATCCCCGCTTCCACCATTCTAGTCACTGCCGTTATGTCCTAGGGCAAGACACTGCTCCCAGTGCCACCCACACTGGTTTAAAATGTAACTTAGATATTGGGTTTCACTATGTAAAGTGCTTTGAGTCACAAGAGAAAAAGTGCTATATAAATATAGTTCACTTCACTTCACTTCATTGCAGGGCCAACACAGATAGACAGACAACATTCACACTCACATTCACACACTAGGGCCAATTTAGTGTTGCCAATCAACCTATCCCCAGGTGCATGTCATCTGTCTTTTTAAAATGTTTATTATTGAAGCAATATGGTTGTTAAAGTTAAGGATTTAGGGGATTTATGGTGACTTGTGAAGAAACAAAAGGGACATATGTGTGTGCCGATGTGTTAATGTACTGTAAGTGGATTTTACTTTTTAAAATGATTATTATTGTAGCATTATGGTTGTTAAAGTTAAGGATTTGGGGTCTTTCTGGTCACTTGTGAGGGCACCAAAGGGTCTTCTGTGTGTGTGCCGATCTGTTAATGTAATGTAAGTGGATTTTACTTTTTACATTTTTTATTATTGTAGCAATATGGTTGTTAAAGTTAAGTTTTTGGTGCCCTCACAAGCGACCATAAATCCCCAAAACCCTTAACTTTAACCACCTTAATGCTAAAATAATAAACATTTTAAAAAGTAAAATCCACGTACAAAACATTAACACTTCAGCACACACACGGAAGACCCTTTGGTGGCCTCAAAAGCGACCAGAAATCCCTCAAATCCTTAACTTTAAAAACCATATTGCTACAATAATAAACATTTTAAAAAGTAGAATCCCATTACAGTACATGGGCACAAACACATAAGTCATTTTTGTCCCCTCAAAAGCGACCAGAAACCCTTGGTTTACTAATCAAAATTCAGATTGGATACCATTTAAAGTCTCAATGTTAGAGTTGACTAGTTTTGTTCTAAATCAGACAATATCCCCAGTTTAATTTGTGCCTCTTAGTTGACACTGGATTATTTGTGCTTGAACTTTTTTAATTGAATTTTTGACAAGAAATAATGCTGAAAATTTATTGGGAAAAAAAATCGGTGTTTTAAAATTCAGTGCATAAAAGAGTGTCTTATTCAACAGAAAAGTAAACAGACCATCTCAAAAAAGGAATGAACTTTAGTTTTTTCACTGAGCTACATGACAGTCGGTATGTACGTGAAAGTATAAAATGTGGTTGTTAAGGGGGGCGTGGCCTGCGGGCCTGCCGCGGAGCGGGTTGTGTAAGGACCGGCCTCAAAGTCTGCGGCAGGTGAGTAGATTGCCCAGCTGGGACTTGTTATCTAAGCACCTGTCGCCCTTATTAGCAGCAGCCAGGGACGAGAGACGTGAGCAGAAGATGAGAGCGAGAGACATTTTGCTGGAAAGCAAAACCACACTGCTTATAAAAATGAAAGACTTGTTACCCAGACTACCGGGCCCACGAGAGCATCTTTGTGATCAGAAGACTCACAGGTAGGCAACCTCCACAGTGGGATTTGCAATATCAACTATGAACAATAAAACACTAAATATTGAGAATATATGAACGTTGCTCCTCTAGTGCAGACCACCTCCAGGATCATCATATTTTATAACTGAGCAAGTACAACAAAGATGCAACAAACACGACAGGCCATAAACACCAGGGGTAAAATGAAAACATCCACATATTCGTAAAAATATCACTGTTCTGCCAAAATTTGCTGTAGAAATCGGCCTCCGTCTAACACTTGCTGCTCCGTAAACAAGCCCCGCTCACTCTGTTTGTGCCCATTTACTTCATATGTCACTCAAAAGTGTGCAATTTAGCAGTTTATTAGGTAGTTGTGTACACAAATGATTTCCAACAATGTTCATTCACACACACACACACACACACACATATATATATATATATATATATATATATATATATATAGTGAATATTCTAGCAATTTGAATTATCCAGTGGGCTGCATTTTAATGTTAATTATGTTGTATTATGCCAAGGTAGCCTAGATAACAGCTTTTTTGTGCTGTTTTGCAAGACCCAGGTCACAATACTTCAAACTTGATGCCTCATTGGCTGCTTCTGAGACAGGATCGATTCCTTCTGTCTTATTTTACCAGAAGTGAGTCTTGCTTTTTGAAGCAGAAAATGTTTCCTCATTGAATTTTTTCAGCACTGAAATATTTTACACTGAATTTCTTTTACTCCTAATCCTTTTTACACTGAATTTTAATGTACTAAAATTTTATGCCAGAGGTGTCAAACTCAAATACAGAGTGGGCCAAAATTTTAAACAGAACAAAGCCGCGGGCCGAGGTTGAACAAATTAACCTTTTAATAGGGACCCAAACAAGTTTTGCATTAAATATTGAACAAGCAAGGCTTATATAACTTTAGTGACATGCAAAATCCAGTTTCAAATAATAATAATAATAATTAAAAACATATCAATGGCATATCAAATAAAATTTCAATAAAAATTGTATGCCTTTTTTTCTATTTGCAATCTTCTGAGGTAAATATCAAATTTTTGCACAGGCTAATAATAAATTTGAAAATAAAATAACAATAATGAATGAACCAAACATTCAAGCCTTGAAGTAGCAAGAGAAAATGCATGAATAAAACGATAATTATTGGTCAGTTTGTTGGATGTTTCCCAGAAGAGTTAGTGCTGCAAGGGGGCCTGGGTATTTGTTCTGTTGTGTTACGGTGCGGATGTTCACCCGAAATGTGTTTGTCATTCTTGTTTGGTGTGGGTTCACAGTGTGGCGCATATTTGTAACAGTGTTAAAGTTGTTTATACGGCCACCCTCAGTGTGACATGTATGGCTGTTGACCAAATATGCCTTGAATTCACTTGTGTGTGTGTGTGTGTGTGTGTGTGTGTGTGTGTGTGTGTGTGTGTGTGTGTGTGTGTGTGTGTGTGTGTGTGTGTGTGTGTGTGTGTGTGTGTGTGTGTGTGTGTGTAAAAGCCACAAATATTGTGTGACACGCTGTTAGTATGGAGGAAAAGCGGATGTGACGACAGGTTGTAGAGAACGCTAAAGGCAGTGCATTAAATGCACGTCCCCAATAGAGTTGTCCAGGTAGAAATCGGTATAAATTCGGGAGAATGGTTGCCCCGGGAGATTTTCGGCAGGGGCATTGAACTTCGGGATTGGCAAGTATGAGTATTAGCGGTGAATGTGGTGTTACTGCGGCACTGACGCTGTAAAATATTCAGTGCCCCTCCCGAAAATCTCCTGGGTCAACCATTCTCCCGATTTCCACCCGGACAACAATATTGGGCCTTTAGCGTACTCTACAACATGTGCTTTTCCTCCGGTCATATAATATATGCTGCTTTAACACATTGTCTGAATGCTATTCATACTTAGTCGACAACCATGCAGGTCACACTGAGGGTGGCCGTATAAACAACTTTAACACTGTTACAAATATGCGCCACACTGTGAACCCACACCAAACAATAAGGACAAACACATTTCAGGAGAACGTCCACACCCTAACACAACAGAACAAATACCCAGACCCCCTTGCAGCACTAACTCTTCCGGGACGCTACAATATACGCCCCCGCTACCACCAAACCCCGCCCACCTCATTATTTTATTTTCAAATTTATTAGCCTATGGAAAAAGTTAATTTTGCAAATAGAAGAGGCAGTTCATTTTTTGTTACAATTTTATTTAATACAAAATTGATGTTTTTTTGTTTGTTTCTTGAAAGTTGATTTTGCATTATTAAGTTATATAAGCGTTGCTTGTTCCATATTCAGTGTTGAAGCAAATCAGCGTAGCAAACTGAGCAATAATTAACGTTTTATTCATGCACAAGGCTTAAATGTTTGATTCATTCATTGTTGTTATTTTACTTTCAAATGTATTATTAGCCGGTGTAAAAAGTTTATTTTGATATTTACCTCAGAAGGCTGCAAATAGCCCGTGGCTTTGTTCAGTTTTATATTTCGGCCCACTCTGTATTTGAGTTTGACACCCCTGCCCTAGAGGGTGGGAGGGGGGTGTCACCCACATCTCCGGTCCTCTCCAAGGGTTCTCATTGTCATCCCACTGGGTTGAGTTTTTCCTTGCCCTGATGTGGGATCTGAACCGAGGATGTCGTTGTGGCTTGTGCAGCCCTTTGAGACACTTCTGATTTAGGGCTATACAAATAAACATTGATTGTTTGTCTGTCTATCTGTGTTGGCCCTGCGATGAGGTGGCGACTTGTCCGGGGTGTACCCCGCCTTCCGCCCGATTGTAGCTGAGATAGGCGCCAGCGACCCACGCAACCACCAAAGGGAATAAGCGGTAGAAAATGGATGGATGGATGGATGTTTGATTGATTGAAACTTTAGCGATTAGCTCCCTGTGTCGTCCTCGCTGTGTGTGTGTCATGCTTAACCATTCCTTTTCTTCTATTCCTCCAGTAACAAGGATGCTCGAATTATTTCCTACTACGGGGGTAAGGATTAGTATCTTAGAAGTGGATTCACACTGCGGATAGACAACGCTTTTGTTGCAGCTTGCGCTCAAATCTGAGCCGGAGTTCTGGCAAGACAGGCACCCTCTTGGAGAGTATGCAACTCCTGAATGTGTGCAACAAGGACTCCAGAAATGTAAATCTCCCTGAGTGTGCATCTGTTTTGAAGGAATCTTTCATGTGAGGACAATCTTATCCAGGCAAACACTGGGAAACAGCTGCAGTGATGGTCAGCAGGGATCAGCTGAATGCCGATAAGTTAAGAAAGGCAAATATCGACCACCGATCCGATCCCATGATCGGTTTCGGGACTTCTCTACTACAAAAATGACTAAGCACTCTTTAATTTTTTAACATTTAATTAGCAATTATTTAACAGTATGTGTTTTTGTGGGTCATAGTTGTAGGTCAAAAACGTGCCGATCTGAGGGATTCAAAACAGTCCTCAGTGGCTCTCGCGAAGCACAAGATTCTCCCAAAGACCTCAAACATGTTGTGGGACTGTCACGGTATACGTGTCTCTCCAACATCGCGTGGAAATTGAGGACAGGAAATGTGGACTGGCAGAGTGGGGTGGTGGTCACCCTCTTTAGGAAACTTTTAGGGGATAACCCTCCCTCTCAGAGGGAAAGTCTATTTTAGTACTGGAGAGTTTGGTCAAACTCAGTCGTCCTGGTTGTGGGTAGGTAACTACTAGACCTCTTTAGGATATCAGAAGCTACATGGACGTTTGCCCAACCAGTCCAGATGGACTTTGTATGCTTTGAAAATTAAATGGACCCGGTCCCTTGCAAGCTTCTGTAAATTGTGCCCAAGGTCAGTGGTTCATTTGGTGCCCGTACAATTGGAGTAAAAGCTTGTTCAACATCCAATTTGTTTACAGAAGATGTTGGACCATTCTTTCAATATGTATTTTTGTGGGTCATAGCTGTAGGTCACAAACTTGCAGATCTGAGGGATTCAAAACAGTCCGCAGTGGCTCTCGCGCTGCACAAGTTTCTCCCAAAGACCTCAAACATGTTGTGGGACAGTCACGGTTTATGTGTCTCTCCAACTTTGCATGGAAATTGAGGACAGGAAATGTGGACTGGCAGAGTGGGGTGGTGGTCACCCTCTTTAGAAAACTTTTAGGGGATAACCCTCCCTCTCAGAGGGAGAGTCTATTTTAGTACTGGAGAGTTTGGTGAAACTCAATCGTCCTGGTTGTGGGTAGGTAACTACTAGACCTCTTTAGGATATCAGAAGCTACATGGACGTTTGCCCAACCAGTCCACATGGAATTTGTATGCTTTGAAAATTAAATCGCCCCGGTCCTTTGCAAGCTTCTGTAAGGGGTGGCCATGGTCTATGGTTCATTTGGTGCCTGTACAATTGGAGTAGAAGCTTGTTCAACATCCAACTTGTTTACAGAAGACGTTGGACCATTCTTTCAATATGTATTTTTGTGGGTCATGGCTGTAGGTCACAAACTTGCAGATTTGAGGGATTCAAAACAGTCCTCAGTGGCTCTCACGCTGCACAAGTTTCTCCCAAAGACCTCAAAGATGTTGTGGGACTGTCATGGTTTACGTGTCTCTCCAACATTGCGTGGAAATTGAGGACAGTAGATGTGGACTGGCAGAGTAGGGTGGTGGTCACCCTCTTTAGGAAACAATTAGGGGATAACTCTCCCTCTCAGAGAGAAAGTTTATTTTAGAGAGTTTGGTCAAACTCAATCGTCCTGGTTGTGGGTAGGTAACTATTAGACCTCTTTAGGATATCAGAAGGTACATGGACATTTGCCCAACCAGTCCACATGGACTTTGTATGCTTTGAAAATTAAATGGACCCGGTCCCTTGCAAGCTTCTGTAAGGGGTGCCTAAGGTCTATGGTTCATTTGGTGCCTGTACAATTGGAGTAAAAGCTTGTTCAACATCCAATTTGTTTACAGAAGACGTTGGACCATTCTTTCAATATGTATTTTTGTGGGTCATAGCTGTAGGTCACAAACTTGCAGATCTGAGGGATTCAAAACAGTCCGCAGTGGCTCTCGCGCTGCACAAGTTTCTCCCAAAGACCTCAAACATGTTGTGGGACAGTCACGGTTTACGTGTCTTTCCAACATCGCGTGGAAATTGAGGACAGGAAATGTGGACTGGCAGAGTGGGGTGGTGGTCACCCTCTTTAGAAAACTTTTAGGGGATAACCCTCCCTCTCAGAGGGAGAGTCTATTTTAGTACTGGAGAGTTTGGTCAAACTCAATCGTCCTGGTTGTGGGTAGGTAACTACTAGACCTCTTTAGGATATCAGAAGCTACATGGACTTTTGCCCAACCAGTCCACATGGACTTTGTATGCTTTGAAAAATAAATCGACCCGGTCGCTTGCAAGCTTCCGTAAGGGGGTGCCCAAGGTCTATGGCTCATTTGGTTCCTGTACAATTGGAAAAGAAGCTTGTTCAACATCCAACGTGTTTACAGTAGACATTGGAGCATTCTTTCCCACAAGTTTTATTTATTAACTTTAGAGATGAAATGTCTGAGAGTATATCAAAAAGGTGTAGAGAAAGTCCAGTTTAGGATCTTCAATCTCTTCATCGACGAATGTCTTCTTCGATCTTTGACGTTCTGCGTTTGCTGGTGTGGTTCACAACTGAGTAAAAAGCCACAGTCCTCATCATGAAATCGGATGCTCTCAATGTACAAAACTCAAAACCAGTGAAGTTGGCACGTTGTGTAAATGGTAAATAAAAACAGAATACAATGATTTGCAAATCCTTTTCAACTTATATTCAAATGATTAGACTGCAAAGACAGGATACTTAATTTTAGAATATAATGGCAGCAACACACAAGTTGTCACAGGGGTGTTTTTACCACTGTGTTACATGGCCTTTCCTTTTAACAACACTCAGTAAACGTTTGGGAACTGAGGAGACCAATTTTTTTAAGCTTTTCAGCTGGAAATATTTCCTATTCATGCTTGATGTACAGGTTAAGTTGTTCAACAGTCCGGGGTCTCTGCTGTGGTATTTTAGGCTTTATATTGTGCCACACTCTTTAAATGGAAGACAGGTCTGGACTACAGGCAGGCAAGTCCAATAGCTGCACTCTTACTAGGAAGCCACACTGTTGTAACATGTGGCTTGGCATTATTTTGCTGAAACAAGCATGGGCGTCCATGTTAACGTTGCTTGGATGGCAACATATGTTGCTCCAATACCTGTATGTACCTTTCAGCATCAATGGTGCCTTCACAGATGTGCAAGTTACCCATGCATTGGGCACTAATACACCCCCATACCATCACAGATGCTGGCTTTTCAACTTTGCGCCTGGAACAATCAGGATGGTTATTTTCCTTCTTGTTCCAGAGGACACGACGTCCCTTGTTTCCAAAAACAATTTGAAATGTGGACTCGTCAGACCACAGAACACTTTTCCACTTTGCATCAGTCCATCTTGGATGAGCTCGGGCCCAGCGAAGCCGGCGGCGTTTCTGGGTGTTGTTGATAAATGGCTTGGGCTTTGCATTGTTGAGTTATAACTTGCACTTACAGACATAGCGACAAACTGTTGTTACCGATAGTGGTTTTCAGAAGTGTTCTTGAGCCCACGTGGTGATACCCTTTACACACTGATGTCCCCTTGTGATGCAGTAAAGCCTGAAGGATCGAAGGTCACAGGCATTCAATGTTGGTTTTCAGCCATGCTGCATACTTGCAGTGATTTTTCCAGATTCTCTGAACCTTTTTGATGATATTCAAGACCGTGGATGGTGAAATCCCTAAATTCCTTGCAATAGCTGGTTGAGAAATCTTGTTGTAAAATAATTTGCTCACGCATTTGTTCACAAAGTGGTGTCCTTCGCCCCATCCTTGTTTGTGAATGATTGAGCATTTTACGGAAGCTGCTTTTACACCCATTCATGACACCCACCCCGTTCCCAATTAGCCCGTTCACCTGTGGGATGTTCCAAATAAGTGTTTGATGAGCATTCCTCAACTTTCTCTGTCTTTTTTGCCACATGCGCCAGCTTTTTTGAAACACGTTGCAGGCATTCAATTCCAAATGAGCTAAAATTTGCAAAAAATAACAAAAGTTTTCCGGTTGGAACGCTGAATATCTCGTCTTCGCAGTCTATTCAATTGAATATAAGTTGAAAAGGATTTGCCAATCATTGAATTCTGTTTTTATTCACGATTTACACATATGTAGTTGTCCGTCCACATCCCGGGTCTAAACTACCTATTACATGTTTTGGGCAATGCGAGAAAGGACAAGACTGCGGACGACACTCATGAAAAATGAGCCTCCTCCAGGCCAAGGAGCTCAGGTCATCCAAGAGGAAGGCTGTTCCTCCTTATGGAAAGGAGCCAGCTGAGTTGATCCGGGCATCTGTTTTGGACGCCACCCTGGCAAGGTGGGGAGGAGACTCTCAGGTACACCCAAGGGCAACCTGGAGGGACTGTGCTCATTGCTGACCTGGGAACACCTCTGTATTCCCCCCGGAAGAGGCAAGGAATCCTGGGAATCCCTACCAACAGTAGACCTCTGCTACTCTGACCCACATATTGCAGCTGTTTTTTTGTGGTGGTGTGAAACTGCGTTGTATCATAACGAGCGTGGTTTCTGATGTTTCATGTGCAGACAATCACCACTGTGTCCATCCTCCCAGAAAACTCCTTAATATGGAAGTCCTTTATAATCACCTAGGCTTTGTTTGGGGAACACCTTAGAAAAATGCTGAATGACAGACCCTCCTCCCACCACGCCACACTCCAGAACCATGCAAGAAACAGATCCCTGGTTACCCACTTGAAGTAGAGAAAAATGCAAAACAGTCACTTCCACGGCACATGCAGATTGTGCCGTGGAAGTGGCTGCGAATACAATCTCTCCCCCGAGGAAAACCCTTCCATCCATCCGTGCATTCGTCTCCCCTCTGCACCCCCAACCCGTCATTCTCCCTACCTTGTCGCCGGGCTGATTTTCGTGAAGGTACCAGATTCCTACGCGGTGACCATGGCCGATCGGCTCTCGATGATGTCAAAAGTCCCCCGTCACGTCCTCGGCCTCTCTGTGCGCCAGACGAAGAGAAGGAGGCGTGCGGCAGCCTCCGGAAACCCCTGGCACGTTCACACACACACATGCGCACGCCGCGCACACGCCATCTTCTTAAATAAGCTTGCTCTGGGGAGAAAAAAAAAAAACAGAGCTGACTAATGACTTAAGTGGCCGAAATAACCCCGCCGGGCGGCGTTTGGTCCAGTAGACGGGGAGAGCGAGACGGAGAGCATGTCTGAGGAGCACGAGTGCGTCTGCATGTGTGGAAACGGTGAGAGAGGGTATGCATTATACGTGTCAGCTCATTTGTATTCCGAGCCTGTGTTCCCTCTCCATCCCTCCCCTCTCCTCCCACCGTCGTTCCTCGCTCGCCCTTGTCTCCCCCACTCCTCCCGTCGCTCCCACTCCCCCATCCCCTGCCTCTTGGCGAGTGTCGTGAGAATCCGGGAGGAGGCAAACTTGACCCAAACATTAGGACACATGCCGCAGAGAGGCTTGGCGGACGTGTGATTTCCATAAGGCTGCTCTACCACTCGGTCTGAATGTGGGTAAATGATACATGACTATTGATCTGCCCCAGACCCCCCACCCCCAGGAGCATATGTGACGCCACTGGTCACAACTGGTGAGGAAATCCAAGCCCCAGGACATACCGCACAATCTTGTATTTTGGCAACCCAGCCACTTTTCAACTTACAAACCCCGTTTCCATATGAGTTGGGAAATTGTGTTAGATGTAAATATGAATGGATTACAATGATTTGCAAATCCTTTTCAACCCATATTCAATTGAATGCACTACACAGACAAGATATTTGCTGTTCAGACTCATAAACTTTATTTACTGAACACTTTTCCACTTAGCATCAGTCGATCGTAGATGACCTCTGGCCCAGAGAAGCCGGCTGCGTTTCTGGATGTTGTTGAGAAATGGTTTTCGCTTTGCATTGTAGAGCTTTAACTTGCACTTACGGATGTAACGACGAACTGTATTTAGCGACAGTGGTTTTCTGAAGTGTTCCTGAGCCCATGTGGTGATATCCTTTAAAGATTAATGTCGGTTTTTGATACAGTGCCATCTGAGGGATCGAAGGTCACGGTCATTCAATGTTGGTTTCTGGCCATGCCGCTTACGTGGAGTGATTTCTCCAGATTCTCTGAACCTTTTGCTGATATTATGGACCGTAGATGTTGAAATCCCTAAATTTCTTGCATTTGCACTTTGAGAAACGTTATTCTCAAACTGACTATTTTCTCACGCAGTTGTGGACAAAGGGGTGTACCTCGCCCCAGCCTGCACACCTGTGGGATGTTCCAAATAAGAGTTTAATGAGCATTCCTCAACTTTATCAGTATTTATTGCCACCTTTCCCAACTTCTTTGTCATGTGTTGCTAGCATAAAATTCTAAAGTTAATGATTATTTGCCTCAGTTTGAACATCAAATATGTTGTCTTTGTAGCATATTCAACTGAATATGGGTTGAAAATTATTTGCAAATCATTGTATTCCTTTTATATTTACATCTAACATAATTTCCCAACTCATATGGAAACAGGGTTTGTACTTCCTTCATGCCATACAGTTCACATCCACATTCAGATCTAAATGGACAATCGGTCACAGGTGCGGTGAGGCGGCATTAAGTGCCAACTGTCAGTCAGCCGTTCTGTCCACACCATGCCAAGCCATGCCACAACCTAAATCAGGCCTTGGCAATTATCTTGACTCGGGGGCCAAATTAAGAGAAAAAATGTGCCTGGGGGCCGGTATATCTATTTTTAGGAACACTAATCCAAAACCTCACAATAATGTCTGATTGAATGCTAAAAACGTTATGACAACAGACCGCCTTATAAAAACAGACTGGAATTTTACTTTTTTTTTTTTACTATATGAGACACCCAGAATGTACATGAAAATAAAGAATGTGGGATTTACACTATTAACTATGCACGATAAAACATTGAATATTGACAACATTGGAATGTCACACCCCCTCTATCGACATATTTTGCCATCAAGTGAAACGCAACATAAACATGAATGCAAAAGGTATAAAAAATAAAAAACACCTACAATTTGATACATCATTAAACTTCATTTCAGGCTGGCCGTTCTGGAAACACTACGTGGAAACGCTCCCCACCCACACTGCTTGGTGCCTCGTCTGAGCTGCTGTGACTTACATTACCATAGTAACTAATTAGATGACCATAGTAACTATTATATCATCCAAAAGCGCAGATTTTGACCATTGAAATACTTTGTATAGTACAAGACTTTCGGTCATTTGTAAAACATTCTTGCACAATATAAGGGCAGCTACAGTTTCATACTTAAAGATGTAAAAAAAATATTTGGGACTGTCCGCCGGGCCAGATTGAAAAGCTCAACGGGTCGCATGTGGCCCCCGGGCCTTAATTTGCCCAGGTCTGACCTAAATGTTCAACAGTGTGGAGGAGCTGACCCATTTGGATTGCTTTGGACGGCTTTTTGTTTTACAGTATATATATTATATATAGTATATATACTATACATTATATATATAGTATTTATATAGGTGTGTGTGTGTGTGTGTGTGTGTGTGATTGTGTGTATATGTATGTATGTATGTATGTGTATATATATATATATATATATATATATATATATATATATATATATATATATGTGTGTGTATATATATATATATATATATATAATGCGTTAATTACGAGTTAACTCATCAATCTATTAACACCGACAATTATTTTATCGCGCATTTGCGTATGTTGTTTACATGCTTTTATTTTGTTAATGCCTTTTCTTATGAAGATGCCGGCGCCCGGACGGGCTTCGGCGTCGAGGGGCTCTTGGTAAAGATGGAACATTTGGCAAAAATACCGGACAATTCTGCAAATGTCATGGCTGGCTTACAGCGTGGTCACTCCGGGATCACTTACGACCGCCAGACAATTCTGAATGTGGATAGATCGGGCCGGTTTGGACTGAATGACGCGTGCTTGCTGGACCAACTAGCTAGCATGGGAATACTTTGCCGGCTACATCCAGCGGCCTGTGAAGCAGCGGAGTATATGTGTTGTCTGTCTATTTATGAATAATGCAGACGACGAGTGTTGGCTGAGTTCTTAACGTTTACTTTCAGAGCGTGCATATCACAACATACAAGATGCCGTCATGGCGACACACAACCTCTACCGGGCTAGCGCATGCTCGTCACTCCTGTTGCATGCTGGGTAGGGTAGTTCTTTTTTTCCCTGGCTCATAACATCACAATATAGTACCATGTATATGATGCGTTCAGTTTATCAAAGCACCAAGCAAACAATCGGAAAATTCCCATCATATCAATTCCTAGATATGGTCATAGTTATTTTAAGTGCACTACGCATAATAAACACAACATTATTAATATTGCTACTACGGATAATTTAATCAAAAATTCCCTAAAACAGCCCACTACCTATAATATAGGTTTTTTAAACATAAGATCCCTGATAAAAAAAAATGTTCCTGCTGTTACCTCAGAAATTGCCTGTTCGGATGTTATGATTGTGGCTCAGAGATTTGTATGTAGATCATATTTATTTTCCATAACAAACAGGATAACTTAAAAACCCTGGCAGTGGAAATAAGCCTAAATGTTTGTATTTACATTTTTTGAGTTGATTTTCATAAAATATGCTATATAACTGCTACTGTTTAACAAGTACTGATTTGAATTGTGTTTGCACAACAAATGTTTTGGCGCTTTTGTTCATGTGGGAGAATATTCCAATAAAGGTGCATTACACACTACTTTTGAATTCATTATTGGGCTTTGCGTATACAATGCAGTTAATCGCGATTAATCAGAGAAAAAGTGCGATTAACTTCGATTAAAATTTTTAATCGTTGCCCAGCCCTAATATATATATATATATATATATATATATATATATATATAAATTGTATATATGTGTGTGCATATATGTGTGTGGGACCTAAAAAGTTTACTTCTTCCCACTCCCTTTTGAGCCAATCTGTTGCGATCTGCTGCTCAGATCTTCACGTGTTTGTTTTTTCATTCTCAGTCTGACCCGTTTATTTCCTGTTTTTGTCCATCACTATGGTTACACATCAGTCCACCTGTTAGTCTCGGCCTGCACACCTGCTACTAATTTTCACCCTCCTATTTAAGCTCACCTTTTCTGTTTACTCATTCTCGGATCCTAATTTGCCCACGCGCATCAGTGACGACTCTCATCCTTCGAATGTATTTTCTCGCTAGCTCTCACGCTAAGCCACTTTATATTCCAGCTTTCATGCTGAATGTTTTGTTTACTCTTTTGTGTCCTCGTACCAAGTTTTAGTTTTCCTTGTGTTTTATCCTAGCTTTCACGCTAGCGTCTTTTGTTTACCTTTTCTCTTTACACCAGTGTTTTTGTTCATAGCCTTTTGTTATTAAATAAATACCTTATATCTTACATTTGCTGTGTTCTGCTTCGACGCATCCACGGGAAAACTACACCGGCATTACCATGCCGAAGAAGAGTCTTCACAGTAGGATCCGAGCATTAAAAAGTTTCTCCGCGTCTGGCAACCACGAGGAGACCTTCGACGAAGGCACATGGAGGGTATTCCGAGCGATGGAGGCTGAAACTCTCTGATGCAATCCAGACGAAAGCATGATGTGGGACCTGGAGGGAAAACTGGTTCCGATCGATGCTTCCGGGAGCGGTGAGTTTCCCTCCCGCAGCGCTCGCGCTCGTCCGCGTAGGCGGAAGCCGCGAAGTATGACTTCGTCGGGCGACAGTGACTTGCCCACTCCATGTCTCCCTCCTCACGAACACAGCAACCTACAGTCAGCACACAAAACCCCTACACCATTGTTTGGGGACCCAATAACACACTTTGCTAACAGTTTTACCGACTGGGCAAATTCCCAACTTGTGTCCCGCGCAGATGACGTCATTTCGTCGACGCCCCCCGATAACGCAAACCCGTCCTCCGATGATGACGTCATCAACAAGGAATTTTTTGGGGAAGATTCGTTTTCTCAGCCATTTTCAAATGACAATAACATTAATAATAATATACAAAAGTATCAGGATATTTTTTCTTATTATTCTAGTCAACCTCAGTCACCTAGTTTTTCTTCTAACCCACCGTTTAAACCTCATTCTCTGCCCAAGTCCAAAGTTTTTTCTCCCTTTTCAAAGAGACACTCTGGACAATATAGAGGGGAGGGGTCTGCCCGCCTCCAAACCTCCCACCACCCTCCCTTATGGTCAGTCCCTGACCACAGGGAACGGGTCTGGGATTCCCGTCTGGAGGGGGGGGCTATGGCCTATAGCTGTGTTGCGGAGGTAGGGCAGATGCTACCTGTTCTTAAAACTGCTAAACAAAAACCTCCATGTAGGCCACCTTTACCTGTTTTTCGGCCCGCTAAACGCTTAGCTCCTCCTAGTAGACCTCCTCCAACTGTGTTTCCCCCGGCCAAGTCTCAACGGCCTTGTAGACCTCCTCCACCTGTTTTTCCCCCGGCCAAGTCTCAACGGCCTTGTAGACCTCCTCCACCTGTGTTTCCCCCGGCCAAGTCTCAAGGGCCAAGTAGACCACCTCCACCGGTGTTCAGACTCGCGAGGTCATCACCTCCAGCACAGGACACTAACCTGGTTTTCACGCCAGAATTCGACTCTCACCTGGTTCACACACCAGCAGCTTTTTCGGGCCTGGTTCTCACACCAGTTTTGAACTCTAGTCTGGTTCTCGCACCAGAAACTGATGTTAGCCTGGTTCTCAAGCCAGCACTAGACTCCCACCTGGTTCTCACACCAGCCTCCGACCCAGAACTGGTTCTCATACCAATTACAGACTTTAGCCTGGATCTCACTCCAGCAACAGCTCCAAAGCTGGAGTCGATTCCAGTACCAGCTCCAGAGCTGGAGCCCACTCCAGCACCAGCTCCAGAGCTGGAGCCCACTCCAGCACCAGCTCCAGAGCTGGAGCCCACTCCAGCACCAGCTCCAGAGCTGGAGCCCACTCCAGCACCAGCTCCAGAGCTGGAGCCCACTCTAGCACCAACGTCGACGACGGGGCTGGAACCTACACATGTGTCGACAGGGCTGGAGCCCACTCCAGTGCCAGCTACTCGACAAGTGCCGGTACCAGCTCCACGCCGCCCAGCACCGGTACCAGCTCCACGCCGCCCAGCACCGGTACCAGCTCCACGCCGCCATGCACTGCCGACGAAGAAGCTGGAGCCCACACCGGCGCCGACGATGAGGCTGGAGCTCACACCAGTCACGCCGCCCACGACGACTGCGGTTTCCACGCCGCCCACGACGACTGCAGTTTCCACGCCGCCCACGACGACTGCAGTTTCCACGCCGCCCACGACGACTGCGGTTTCCACGACGACTGCAGTTTCCACGCCGCCCACGACGACTGCGGCTTCAACACCACCAACGACTCCTTCTTCAGCTGCAGAAACCGCACCTGTTTCCACGGTGACGAGGACGCCGTCTGCTGCGGCTGCAGCAACTGCATCATCCTCGCCAGCTGCACTCGGGCCTGCTTTGGCTGCAGTCCCCGCACCCTCGTCTGCTGCTTCCAAGCCTGCTAGGACTTCGGTGCTGAAGCATCGGCCACGGATGTGGCCGTGCCCGGGTCCTCCGCCTCGCCGGGCACCTCATTCTACAAGGTGGCCACTGATGTGGCTTTTTCGAGGTCGGCCGCCAAAACTTTTACGGCAGCGGCGTTCCACCCGCCGCCGCCACATGATGTGTCCTCGGTGGATTCGGGGACACTCGACGGATTCGGGGACACGCGACCAGGCGGCCCTCCACCATGGCCTCCCTCCGCTCTCCCTTCATCTGTGGACTTTTTTTTTTTTTTTTTCTTGTTGTGGGGAGGGGGTTCTAGTTCTTCTTTGCAATTTTTGTTTTTGAGACATCTGGTATCTGTCTTTTGTTGGGGGGGAATACTGTTGCGATCTGCTGCTCAGATCTTCACGTGTTTGTTTTTTTCATTCTCAGTCTGACCCGTTTATTTCCTGTTTTTGTCCATCACTATGGTTACACATCAGTCCACCTGTTAGTCTCGCCCCGCACACCTGCTACTAATTTTCACCCTCCTATTTAAGCTCACCTTTTCTAATTTGCCCACGTGCATCAGTGACGACTCTCATCCTTCGTATGTATTTTCTCGCTAGCTCTCACGCTAAGCCACTTTATATTCCAGCTTTCATGCTGAATGTTTTTGTTTACTCTTTTGTGTCCTCGTACCAAGTTTTAGTTTTCCTTGTGTTTTATCCTAGCTTTCACGCTAGCGTCTTTTGTTTACCTTTTATCTTTACACCAGTGTTTTTGTTCATAGCCTTTTGTTATTAAATAAATACCTTATATCTTACCTTTGCTGTGTTCTGCTTCGACGCATCCACGGGAAAACTACACCGGCATTACCATGCCGAAGAAGAGTCTTGACATCTACAAAAAATTAGTCACATGTAATGTTTTCAATGTAGGTGTAAAAATAATGTATATATATATATATTTCTTTTGTATTTTATGTCATTCTTTTGTTTTGTTTGCATGGCTCAAAATAAACCATTCATTCATTCATAGTGACTTTCTGTGTTTTGATCATAAGATACAGTCCAAAAGTTATCCAAAAAAAACAACCCTATATTTGCAAATCTAAACGGTTGGCCTCCAATTCCAATCATTTAGTTCTTTTGTGACTAAGATATGATTTTAGAGATTGCTCGTTTTGATATGGAGGTTTTTTTTTTTTTTTACAAAAACAGACTATCTTTGAATCTCAGTAAAACTAAAATAATGCTATTTGGTAACGGTAGAAGAGAAAGTTAAAGACAAATCCAAGTAGATGGAGTAGACATTGAAAAGGTAAAATAAATCACATTTTTGGGTGTAACAGTAGATGATAAAAATAACTGGAAATCGACATACAGTAGCAAGAAACAAATCAATAATGAATAAAACAAAACATGTTCTCAACCAAAAATCACTTCATATTCTCTACTGCTCGCTAGTGTTACATATCTGAGTTATTGTGCAGAAATATGGGGAAATAACTACAAAATGTACACTTCATTCACTAACTGTGTTACAAAACAGATCAATTAGAATAATACATAATGTTGGATATAGAGAACATACAAACCCTTTATTTATTAAATTAGAAATAGTGACATTGACCGATTTGGTCCATTTGCAAACAGCTAAAATGATGTACAAAGCAAACTATAACCTGCTACCCAAGAATGTACAACATTTTTTCTCAATAAAAGAGGATAAATACAACCATAGAGGAAAATCTAATTTAAAACATGTGTATGCACGTACAAAAACTTAAAACCTATCGTATATCAGTATGTGGATTTAAAATATGGATGGGATTAACAATATAAATCAAACAAATATGATTCAGTTTAAGAGAGTGTTAAAACTACAAGTGTACACAAAGTACACGAAACAAGAATTATGATGATTATCTTGAACCGTTGTTATTTTATTTTTGTTTTATTTTATTTATATATATATTTTTTGTTTCTAATTGAGACAAAAATAATTTATGTACTTAATATTTGTTTACTTACTAGGGTATATTATTTGTTTATTATTTATTTATTCACTGTTCTGTTACAGAGAACCCTTTTTATTGTATTCTTGTTTTGTTTTATTTTTGTTTCGTTTTTAATTGAGATAACAATAATTTATGTACTTAATATTTGTTGACTTTGTATGATTTCTATCGTTGTATTTGTTTATTATTTATTTATTCACTGTTCTGTTACAGAAAACAAGGACTTGGGATAAAATTGCCATGGTATGAAAAGGGTAAGTATTAAATAAGCTCAGCTTCTTCCTACTCCTTTTCGGACGTGCTGTAATGAAACAACTGAAACTATGTGATGCAATACTTTGTATCGTATGTATGTTCCACATGAACTGAAACTGAAACTGAACTCAGCTAATTGATGTCTATTTTGTGACATTGAATTTATGAAACTGAATTTTTAGGGACCGATGTCCCTTTGGGACAGAGGACCGTATTGAATTTCTAGCATTTTATTCTTCTTCTTTATTCTTTATTATTATACCGCCGCCTCTTTGAGCTGTAATGTGACCCCCTTAACATGCTTCAAAACTCACCAAATTGGACACACACATCAGGACTGGCGAAAATTGCGATCTAATCCAAAAACCAAACCCCAAAGCTCATAATTGCGTTTTAGCGCCGCCTAAGAAGAAAACACAGACAAAACTGCCTCTAACTCCCAGTAGGAGTGTCAAAAACACATAAAAAAAACCCTCTATGTTGGTCTCACTTAGACCAATATTTCATACACTGACAACCCCCAGCTAAAATCCACAGGAAGTTTGCAATTCCCCCATCCATCCATCCATCCATCCATCCATCCATCCATCCATCCATCCATCATCTTCCACTTATCCGAGGTCAGGTCGCGGGGGAAGCAGCCTAAGCAGGGAAGCCCAGACTTCCCTCTCCCCAGCCACTTTTTCCATCTCTTCCTGGGGGATCCCGAGGCGTTCCCAGGCCAGCCGGGAGACGTAGTCTTCCCAACGTGTCGTGGGTCTTCCCCGTGGCCTCCTACCGGTTGGACGTGCCCTAAACACCTCCCTAGGGAGACCAGATGCCCGAGCCACCTCATCTGGCTCCTCTCGATGTGGAGGAGCAGCGGCTTTACTTTGAGTTCCTCCCAAGTGGAGGAGTTCAAGTACCTAGGAGTCTTGTTCACGAGTGAGGGAAGAGTGGATCGTGAGATCGACAGGCTGATCGGTGCGGCGTCTTCAGTAATGCGGACGTTGTATCAATCCGTTGTGGTGAAGAAGGAGCTGAGCCGGAGGGCAAAGCTCTCAATCTACCGGTCGATCTACGTTCCCATCCTCACCTATGGTCATGAGCTTTGGGTTATGGCCGAAAGGATAAGATCACGGGTACAAGCGGCCGAAATGAGTTTCCTCCGCCGTGTGGCGGGGCTGTCCCTTAGAGATAGGGTGAGAAGCTCTGCAATTCCCCCTTCAATACAAAATATGGCTACAAATACTCGGTCCCGTCCATTGTTGCTTGCAGCTTAAATTTTAGCTTGAATTTTGTGAACTGAATTTTTGACATCAAATTATGCTGACAATTTCATGGAAAAAAATTCAGTGCATAACAAAATTCAGTGTACAAAAGTTCCGAGTGTCTTATTCCCAGTGGCATTCCAGTACTCTGGAATGCCCTCCCGGTAACAGTTCGAGTTGCTACCTCAGTAGAAGCATTTAAGTCTCACCTTAAAACTCATTTGTATACTCTTGCTTTTAAATAGACCTCCTTTTTAGACCAGTTGATCTGCCGCTTCTTTTCTTTTTTCTCCTATGTCCCCAACTCCCTTGTGGAGGGGGTCCGGTCCAATGACCATGGATGAAGTATTGGCTGTACAGAGTCGAGTTCCGGGATGGACCGCTCGTCGGGACCCAGGATGGACCGCTCGCCTGTGTATCGGTTGGGGACATCTCTACGCTGCTGATCCGCCTCCGTTTGGGATGTTTTCTTGTGGACGGGACTCTCGCTGCTGTCTTGGATCCGCTTTGAACTGAACTCTCGCGGCTGTGTTGGAGCCATTATGGATTGAACTTTCCCAGTATCATGTTAGACCCGCTCGACATCCTTTGCTTTCGGTCCCCTAGAGGGGGGCGGGTTGCCCAGATTTGAGGTCCTCTCCAAGGTTTCTCATAGTCAGCATTGTCACTGGCGTCCCACTGGGTGTGAATTATCACTGCCCACTGGGTGTGAGTTTTCCTTGCCCTTTTGTGGGTTCTTCCAAGGATGTCGTAGTCGTAATGGTTTGTACAGTCCTTTGAGACATTTGTGATTTAGGGCTATAGAAATAAACATTGATTGATTGATTGATATTCAGTAAAAAAAAAAAAAAAGTAAACAAACCGTCTCAAGAATGGAATGAACTTTAGTTTTTTTTTACTGAGCTACATGACAGTCAGAATGTATGAGAAAATATAAAATGTGGGATTTACAATATCAACTATGAACAATAAAACACTAAAGATTAAGAGTATATGAACGTTGCTGCTCTACTGCAGACCACCTCCATGATCCACATATTTTATAATTGAGCAAAAACAACAAAGATGCAACAAACATACGGTAAAAAAACAAAAAAATATCCACATATTCGTAAAAATATCAGCTACACTTATAGCTAAACTTGGGTAAAACAGAATCCATCCTATTTGGGTCCCAATTAAACCTTAAGAAAGTCAGTGACTTCACTATAAAAGTGGGTGACATTGTTATCATCTGGAAAGATGAGGTCACCTACCTAGGTTCCATTCTAGAGGTTAATCTTTCCTGTGATAAAATGGCAACCAAGATAATCAAAAAGGTCAACCAACGAATGAGATTTCTCTACAGAATCTACTCTCCGGTCAACAAAAGCACCTTGAAGATTCTAGCGGGAACACTCACTCAACCCCTTTTCAATTAAGCATGCACCTCCTGGTACCCATCTGACCCGGATCTTCAGCTCTCACTGGATCGGTTTGCATCCGAGTGTGAAGCGACCGGAATGAGAATCAGCACCTCCAAGTCCGAGTCCATGGTTCTCGCCCGGAAAAGGGTGGAATGCCATCTCCGGGTTGGGGAGGAGACCCTGCTCCAAGTGGAGGAGTTCAAGTACCTAGGAGTCTTGTTCACGAGTGAGGGAAGAGTGGATCGTGAGATTGACAGGCGGATCGGTGCGGCGTCTTCAGTAATGCGGACGTTGTATCGATCCGTTGTGGTGAAGAAGGAGCTGAGCCGGAAGGCAAAGCTCTCAATTTACCGGTCGATCTGCGTTCCCATCCTCACCTATGGTCATGAGCTTTGGGTCAGGACCGAAAAAATAAGATCACGGGTACAAGCGGCCGAAATGAGTTTCCTCCGCCGTGTGGCGGGGCTCTCCCTTAGAGGTAGGGTGAGAAGCTCTGCCCTCCGGGAGGAACTCAAAGTAAAGCCGCTGCTCCTTCACATCGAGAGGAGCCAGATGAGGTGGTTCGGGCATCTGGTCAGGATACCACCCGAACGCCTCCCTAGGGAGGTGTTTAGGGCACGTCCAACTGGTAGGAGGCCACGGGGAAGACCCAGGACACGTTGGGAAGACTATGTCTCCCGGCTGGCCTGGGAAAGCCTCGGGATCCCCCGGGAAGAGCTAGACGAAGTGGCTGGGGAGAGGGAAGTTTGGGTTTCCCTGCTTAGGCTGTTGCCCCCGTGACCCGACCTCGGATAAGCGGAAGAAGATGGATGGATGGATGGATCCTGGTACTCCAGCACCTCCAAAACCCTCAATTTTAAACTCCAAACACTGCAGAAAAAGCTAGTCAGTTTACTTCTAATACCTCCACCCCAGATCAGACCTCACTCCTACCCACTTCTCCAAAGTGGGCTGGCTTAGGGTGGAGGACAGAGTAAAACAACTGACACTTTCATCTCCGTAATATCGCTAAAATATGTTCCATCCATGCGTTTGTTACGTCTCGTCTCGATTACTGTAACGTATTATTTTCGGGTCTCCCTATGTCTGGTATTAAAAGATTACAGTTGGTACAAAATGTGGCTGCTAGACTTTTGACAAGAACAAGAAAGTTTGATCATATTACGGCTATACTGGCTCACCTGCACTGGCTTCCTGTGCACTTAAGATGTGACTTTAAGGTTTTAGTACTTACATATAAAATACTTCACGGTCTGGCTCCAGCCTATCTTGACGATTGTATTGTACTATATGTCCCGGCAAGAAATCTGTGTTCAAAGAACTCTGGCTTATTAGTGATTCCCAGAGCTCCAAAAAAGTCTGCGGGCTATAGAGAGTTTTCTATTGGGGCTCCAGTACTCTGGAATGCATTCCTGGTAACAGTTCGAGATGCTACCTCAGGAGAAGCATTTAAGTCCCATCTTAAAACTCATTTGTATACTCTAGCCTTTAAATAGATCTCCTTTTTAGACCAGTTGATCTGCCGTTTATTTTATTTTCTCCTCTGCCCCCCTCTCCCTTGTAGAGTGGGGGACAGAGGTCTGGTGTCCATGGATGAAGTGCGTGCTGTCCAGAGTTGGGACAAGGGGTGGATCACTCGCCTGTGCGTTGGTTGGGGACAGTTCTGCGCTGCTGACCCGTCTTCGCTCAGGATGGTCTCCTGCTGGTCCCATTATGGACTGGACTCTCACTATTATGTTAGATCCACTATGGTCTGGACTATCACAATATTAAGTTAGACCCACTCGACGTCCATTGCTTTTGGTCTCCCCTAGAGGGGAAGGGGTTGCCCACATATGCGGTCCTCTCCAAGGTTTCTCATAGTCATTCACATCGACGTCCCACTGGGGGGGACTCAGTTTTTCCTTGCCCTTATGTTAGCTCTGTACCGCGTATGTCGTTTTGGCTTGTGCAGCCCTTTGAGACACTTGCGATTTAGTGCTATATAAATAAGCATTGATTGATTGATTGACTGAGCCTAGTCTATAAAATTCGCTAAACCTCCCTGATACCGAAGTACATGTCGAACTACTTCCTGACCGCCATAACCACAACACCAGGGGGAGGTCCACAAACCACGTCAAACCCAGATTCCGATCAAACAAAGGTCTTAACTCATTCTCATTCTATGCCACATTAATATGGAATACACTCCCAACATGTTTAAAGAAAGTCCATCTCTATCCTCCTTTAAAACCTCACTAAAAGAACACTTCCAGGCAACTACCACCCTAGACTAACACCCCCCCTCCCCCACCACCACATCCCACCTACCCGGATTGTAAATAATCAAATGTATTAACTTGTTCTTATGCTTTCTGAGCTCACTATGTTCACTGCTTGCTGTACATATCTTACCAAGTCAGACCTACACTGTTACTGTCATGATCTGTGGTATAGATCATGTTTTGTTTGGTTATGTTCTGCTAGTTTTGGACTCCATGACTTCCTGTTTTTGTGCACTCTTGTTTGTTTTGGTTTCCATGTCGACTCATTAGTTCCACCTTCCTCATGTGTTCGGCTCACGCACCTGCTCTGATCAGAGACTATTATTTAAGCCTGTTTTGCCAGTCAGTCGTCCTGGCAACATTGCTAGTTTTCATACAATACCATAGATCCTGCTGCTCCTTTCATGTTTAGTTCACGCCGCTCTGTATTGATTGTTCCATGCCATAGTTTATGCTGCTCGTTGTCATGCCACAGTAAGTCTTGTTTGTTCCATGCCATAATTCATGTTAAGTGTTCCGCTTCTATGTCTCCTGCGTTAAGTATTTTTATTTTGTTAGATTCTGGTGTGAACGGCACATTTTTCTTGACAAAATAAATATGTTCCTACCTTCACGCATGGTCCGGAATAGTCCGTTAGCGTCCTGGGAGAACAATCCTCACAGTAAACTGTGTAAACCCCCTCGCCATGACAGTTCCAATGTTCATTTCTCAGATGATATAATTGTTGATGACTAAAGTGCTGATATCAACCAAACCTAAACCCCTCTCCCCAACCCCTTCCACATCCCACCGCCCGGATTGTAAATAAAGTAAATAATTCAATGTATATACTCTGATGATTAACTTGTGTGATGACTGCATTATGCTGATAGTATATATTTGTACCATGAATTGATTAACGTGGACCCCAACTTAAAAGAGTTGAAAAACGTATTGGGGTGTTACCATTTAGTGGTCAATTGTACGGAATATGTACTGTACTGTGCAATTTACGAATACAAGTCTCAATTGTTTAATCAATCACTGTTCTGCAGAACAGAAATCCACCTCCGTCTGACACTGGCTGCTCTGTGAACAAGCCCCGCCCACTCTGATTGTGCCCAGTTTCCTCGTATGTCACTCAAAAGTGCAAATTATAACAATTGGAATCATCCAGTGGGTTGCATTGAAATGCTAATTATGTTGTAATATGCCAAGGTAGCCCAGGTAACTGCTTTTTTTAATGCTGTTTTGCAAGAGACTTGTCACGTGACTTCAAACTTGACGCCTCATTGATTGCTACGGTCTGAATTTACCAGAAATTACTCTTGTGGAATCATGACATCGTTACATTGACAGCTACATCGTAAGATAACAACAGCGGAGTTAACACAAAACTCAGCTTGTCATTGGAGAGAATCTTGGCGGTACACGTATCCACGGGCAAAAGCATTTATTCCGACGACGCGTTCATGTAAACCAGTGGTTCTCAACCTTTTTTCAGTGATGTACCCCCTGTGAACATTTTTTTAATTTTAAGAACCCCATAATCAGAGCAAAACATTTTTGGTTGAAAAAAAGAGATAAAGAAGTAAAATTGTCATCAAACTATGTCATCAGTTTCTGATTTATTAAATTGTATAACAGTGCAAAATATTGCTCATTTGTAGTGGTCTTTCTTGAACTATTTGAAAAAAAGATGTAAAAATAACTAAAAACTTGTTGAAAAATAAACAAGTGATTCAATTATAAATAAAGATTTCTACACATAGAAGTAATCATCAACTTAAAGTGCCCTCTTTGGGGATTATAATAGAGATCCATCTGGATTCATGAACTTAATTCTAAACATTTCTTTACAAAAAAAGAAATCTTTAACATCAATATTTATGGAACATGTCAACAAAAATGTTTAGCTGTCAACACTGAATATTGCATTGTTGCATTTCTTTTCACAGTTTATGAACTTAAATTCATATTTTGTTGACGTATTATTCAATAAATATATTCATAAAGGATTTTTGAATATTTTTGAAGAATCTCACATACCCCTTGGCATACCTTTAAGTACCCCCAGGGGTACGCGTACCCCCATTTGAGAAACAAACAAACCGGCACCCGACAGCTCGACACCCGTGAACGCATATCCATTTAACAGACTAATAATTACTGAATCATTCAACGTGTTGGATTTTCAGTAAAAAGCTACATGTAGCTAAGCTATGTAGCTAAACTATATTTTTTGCGGTAGCTTGGCGACTTTTTAAATGAGTAGCTTTTCCTGAAGCCTTGCTACTTTTAGACCGAAGCAACAAAGAGAGAAAATGGACTGCAAATCCGGGCCATCCAAAAATATGGAGAAAATGCACTCACCTGGAAGGATGAGAACATCCGTGAGTCACAATTGGCTAAATTTAGGGCGAAACATTACGGACTGACCAATCAGAGGCAAGATAAGGCGGGTCATCAAAACTAGTAAGCAAAATCAAAACAATCACACACTCATGTCACATGACGACGAGGGAGTCAGAGACAGAGGGACGCTTCAAGCTGACGATTAAAAAAACAACAACATGCTTGAAAATGTCAGAGGAATTATTTCCCGTTGATTATAGTTTTATCTTTAGTGATGAAGACCACGTGCATGAAAACCACCATAAGGCATATCCATCCATCCATCCATACAGTCATACAGTAACAAGCAATTACACCCCTATCAAACTTAAATACCACATACCACATATATTTACCCCAGTAATATTATCAAAACTTGTCTGACTGGATGAAGTCCTTGGCCTTTAAATACTAGTGTGGCCTCAATAGCCCTGGTGTGGTGTGTTGCATGCTTGGAATTATATGTGCGTGTGATGGAAGAATGCACTGCACATGGGATGGAGTCAAGGGTTGAAATTCTACTGAATTTGCATTAAATCAGGTCGTTTTAGCTAATAATCACGCAGCACAATCAAGCATGTTGCATTCAATGTTTATTCCCATGAATTCCCCATTAATTCCCGTTAATTCCCCTGGAAAGTTTCCAACTTTCAATATTCCCGGAATTTTGCAACCCTACTCACTTCAAAGTTACTCATTATGGATGCGTTAATTGAGTCGCAATTACGGCAACATAGATTTTTGACCTCTTGGTGGAGAATGGAGTAAACTGTATCGAGTGGTACTGCCTAACTAAAATTCACACAATGGCGTTTATCGGGTTTTGCACATGAACTCTTCAGATATGTGGATGGATGGATGGATGGATGGATGGATGAAAGTTTTAACTGTATTGTCGAATTAATTTTCAGCACAAACCCGTTCAAGACGAGACAAACATTGTGCAGGGAACAAAACAGGAACGGTGATGGGTCGCCACTTAGGCCGTAAAAGGTGTAAAAAAGGTAGATGCTGGGGGAGGATGAGTAAGAAAAAAGTTGATTTCTGACTGTGCTCAGTCTGGAGTGACAGAAAAAACTCCTTAGCAAAGCACATAAACATGTTACGACATACAACTCCAGATTTGCAACGAGGGGTGAGGGGGCGGGCCATACTTGCCAACCCTCCCGATTTTCCCGGGAGACTCCCGAATTTCAGTGCCCCTCCCGAAAATCTCCCGGGGCAACCATTCTCCTGAATTTCTCCCAATTTCCACCTGGACAACAATATTGGGGACGTGCCTTAAAGGCACTGCCTTTAACGTCCTCTACAACCGAGAAGGCAAAGCATACTTGGTCAACAGCCATATAGGTCACACTGAGGGTGGCCTTATAAACAACTTTAACACTGTTGCAAATATGCGCCACACTGTGAACCCACACCAAACAAAAATAACAAACACATTTCGGGAGGACATCCGCACCATAAGACAACATAAAAACAACAGAACAAATACCCAGAGCCCCTTGCAATGCTAACTCCTCTGGGACACTACAATATACAGAAGTTTTAGCAACTGTTATGTAAAAGAAAAGGGGTAGGATTAAATAAGCTCTGCGTCTTCCTACTCCTTTTCCAACATGTTGAAAAGAGAAACTGGAAATTGTGATGTATCATGTTGTATGTGTGCATGTGCGATGTATCATGTTGTATGCGTGCCTGTGTGATGTATCATGGTGTATGCGTGCATGTGCGATGTATCATGTTGTATACATGCATGTGTGATGTATCATGTTGTATGCGTGCATGTGTGATGTATCATGTTGTATGCGTGCATGTGTGATGTATCATGTTGTATGCGTGCATGTGTGATGTATCATGGTGTATGCGTGCATGTGCGATGTATCATGTTGTATACATGCATGTGTGATGTATCATGTTGTATGCGTGCATGTGTGATGTATCATGTTGTATGCATGCATGTGTGATGTATCATGTTGTATGCGTGCATGTGTGATGTATCATGTTGTATGCGTGCATGTGTGATGTATCATGTTGTATGCGTGCATGTGCGATGTATCATGTTGTATACATGCATGTGTGATGTATCATGTTGTATGCGTGCATGTGTGATGTATCATGGTGTATGCGTGCATGTGTGATGTATCATGTTGTATGCATGCATGTGTGATGTATCATATTGCATGTAGGCATGTGTCATGTTGTATGCATGCATGTGTGATGTATCATATTGCATGTAGGCATGTGTCATGTTGTATGCATGCATGTGCGAAGTATCATGGTGTATGCGTGCATGTGCGATGTGTCATGTTGTATGCATGCATGTGTGATGTATCATCTTGTATGCATGCATGTGCGATGTATCATGGTGTATGTGTGCATGTGCGATGTATCATGTTGTATACATGCATGTGTGATGTATCATGTTGTATGTATGCATGTGCGATGTATCATGTTGTATGCGTGCATGTGTGATGCATCATGGTGTATGCGTGCATGTGCGATGTATCATGTTGTATGCGTGCATGTGTGATGTATCATGTTGTATGCATGCATGCATGTGTGATGTATCATATTGTATGTGTGCATGTGTGATGTGTCATGTTGTATGCATGCATGTGTGATGTATCATGTTGTATGCGTGGATGTGTGATGTGTCACGTTGTATGCATGCATGTGTGATGTATCATGTTGTATGCATGCATGTGTGATGTATCATGTTGTATGCATGCATGTGTGATGTATCATGTTGTATGCATGCATGTGTGATGAATCATGTATGCATGCATGTGTGATGTATCATGTTGTATGCATGCATGTGTGATGTATCATGTTGTATGCGTGCATGTGTGATGTGTCACGTTGAATGCATGCATGTGTGATGTATCATGTTGTATGCTTGAATGTGTCATGCTGTATGCATGCATTTGTGATGTATCATGTTGTATGCCTGCATGTGTGATGTATCATGTTGTATGCATGCATGTGTGATGGATCATGCTGTATGCATGCATGTGTGATGTATCATGTTGTATGCATGCATGTGTGATGTATCATGTTGTATGCATGCATGTGTGATGTATCATGTTGTATGCTTGAATGTGTCATGCTGTATGCATGCATTTGTGATGTATCATGTTGTATGCATGCCTGTGTGATGTATCATGTTGTATGCATGCATGTGTGATGGATCATGCTGTATGCATGCATGTGTGATGTATCATGTTGTATGCATGCATGTGTGATGTATCATGTTTATGCATGCATGTGTGATGTATCATCCTGTATGCATGCATGTGTGATGTATCATCTTGTATGCGTGCATGCGTGATGTATCATGTTGTATGTATGCATGTGTGGCGTATCATGTTGTATGCATGCCTGTGTGATGCATCATGTTGCATGCTTGCATGTTCGAAATAAACTCAAACTTAAATAATACATGCCTTATCTCTTATTTAATTACAAATCATTTATAGCTCATACTAAAAGGACAAGATAATGAAAACTATTTCCAATGTCAGCCCTTTTTTTGACACATGAATTTAAAGATGGCATCTTGTAATTTGTCTGTGTCAACGAGCCTGCTAATCATAGATGCTGCCTTTGGACAACAACTCGTCAGGCTTTCAGCGCAGTTTCCTTCTCATCACTTCATGGTTCTGAGGTAACGTTTGTTCTTTGTAGCATTTTAACACAACAAGTGATAGGAAATATGACACGTCCAATTTGCTAGTGGGTGTGTTCTCTAATCATGGTAGACTAGTTAATAGACAAGGATGATGATTATTTTTGGACAAATGAGAATTTGCAACTGTGGGAGGCGGGGCGTGGTCACGCGCTGCCTGTGGACGGGGCATGTACAGGAGCCGGCCGGAAGCAGATGACAGGCGAGTGGATACCTCAGCTGGAACGAGTTCTCTAATCACCTGTCTGTATTTAGCAGCGTCGGTGACCGCAGGACGGGGCTGAAAAGCCAGAAGAGACCACACGAGGGGCGGATAAAGAAGGAGAGACTTTTGGGAACGAAGAAGATTAAAACTATTGTGAGTGAACAAACTAGGACTGAAAAGACTTGGTGAACGAACAAAAAGAAGAAATGCTGTGAAAAAGAAAAAGAAAAGACATTGGTGAATGAGCAAAAGAAGAAATATTGTGTGGAAAGACATTAAAAAGAATTGTCAACTTGAAGACCTGCTGTGATTCTTCGGTCCTGAAGAACTCCACGACACAAACTTGTCACAGCAACCTTATCTTTTTTTAACCTGAATATACTGAGGATGAACTACTGCTTCCAGAAGCCGGCACAGATGAAGGCTGAGGTGGGGAGCAGATGGATGCCAGGCAAGTGAGGTCAGCTTCACCAAACAGACAACTCTTCATTGATCATTATAAATGCAGCATGTTTTGCATGTTAGTTCAGTTCGAGTACATACACCGTCTGGCTGGATGTGTACAAACAAAACATGAAATAATACTTTTAAAATACTCTAATATGATTGTTCAAGTTTTTCAATCAGTACAGATTGGTGTCTTATCGCATTGTGTATCGCATTACAAACTCAAACGTGTGTTGTATTGACAGAGAAGCTAGCTTATCTCTTTATTATTATTATTATTTATTTTTATTTTAGCTAAGTACATTGTGACTTGTTGAAGGGTGGACTAGCAAGGTAAGATTTTCATTGTACGGAAAACTGTCTGTTTGACAGTGCATATGACAATAAACAATCTTGAATCTTGAATCTCATCTCGTATCCGTAGGTAGCTTTTTACAGCTAATACCGAAGCACATCAATATGTTACTACACTAGAAAAATGATGTTCGCTTTTAAAATAACAACGTAACTACAGCTTATAATACAGGTTACAGAATGTAAATAAAGTATTGTTGCTGGTTTTTGAATGCATTTTTAAAGTGATTTTGAGGTAGAATCACGTTAGCTGCATTGCTAGCCACCAAGAACGTGCCGATTTTTTACATTAGCATGCAAAAAAAAACAACTTTCATTTATTTCTCTCATAAGGATTGTGAATGATAGGAAACATTCCAACAAAAACTTTAAAAGTATTATTAAAAACAATTGCAATTTTTATAATACAACTACAATTTTTATGTTGCACTACAATATGTATTCACTATATTGCAAAAACATTCCTTTGAAAATACACTCAATTTATTTTTTTGTCTTTCGGGTATCTTATTTTGAAAAAAATCCCCACTTCCGCTATGACTAGTGTATGGGAAGCTGGCAAAATTAGTTACAGGGAAACGTCAAATCTGCACTATCCATACATCCATCCATTTTCTACCCCTTGTCCCTTTTGGGTGGCGGGGGGTCGCTGGAGCCTATCTCAGCTGAATTTGGGCGGAAGGCGTTTTACACCCTGGAAAAGTTGCCACCTCATCACAGGGCCAACACAGATAGACAATGTTCACACTCACATTCACACATTTAATGTATGTGAGTTTATTTTGGTGCGTGTACGATAGGGGAGGGATTCATATGGCCCCATGCCTGGTTGGATCTCGCGTGAGAGGAAGAAGGGGACGTCAATCATTTTGTAAAAATGTCTGATGAAATTGATGGAATTGATGCATGAATATCTCAAAACATATTTTGAGATATTCAACACTCTACTGCCATCTGGTGGCTAAAGTGGATACTGCATCCCCTCCTAATTTGTCATGTTTCATATGTCGGGTAAATCGCAAGGAATCTCCTTCTTACTGATTGGACCAGAGTAAGTTCTAACTGTGTTCCAGTGGAGCCTTGCTGGCTGTGGGCAAGAAGTGTAGTTCTCGATTTTCACCAACTTTTTCTTCTCTTGCACTAAACTTTTCCATTAGCACCAATATCAAATTTTCATTTTAATTCCAGTTCAGGCGGTTATGAGCACGCCACTGCACAGTTAATGAAGCTGCAGCTACGATTTAATGCTTTCCCCCTCCTAAAACACATATATTTTCCAATAGGTTAGCACTTTTGAATGGGTATTGTGTTGCTTTAAAAGCAATTATCAAAACTAGCGTCTCATTGCTATAAAAAAAATATGTATGAATACATCACCTGCGGTTGTACAGTATTAATTATTGAAGCTATTGGCCCGGATCAGGAAAAGAAAAACGATGAAACTTTAAAATCGGTTACCTGGAACCATGGAAAGTCAATCTAATTGTGAATGATTGGTAATGTTCATAATCCCATGAAGTCAATGGGCTGGAACAAAAGGGCTTGAAACAAGCAACTAAAATGTGTGAAATGTTCCTGATGAAAAGTAGGTCATGCTTTTTTACAGTGTTTTATAAGAAATAGAGGAGGAGGATGAGAGACTCTCATCATGTCTTGTGCCTCTCCTGTGTGTGCGGTGTCATATTCTGGACACACTTCAGTTAGCCAGGTCTTGGTTCATCAGCAATATATGATTCAAAATGAGGGCACCTGACAATGACAATGTTTTTTCCTCAATGACAAATATGTATATATATATATATGTATAAGTATACATGTGGGTATGTATGTATATGTATATAATGTAATATAAAATATACATATAAACCCACATAAATACTTATTTACACACAGCTATACACAAACTTATATATATATATATATATATATGCACACATGTATATATACATATATATGTGTGTGTATATATGTGTGTGTGTATGTGTGTGCAGTTTATTTACATACAAAAATAAATATACATATATACATATGTATATGTATGTATATATATATATTTATAAAATAACATAAAAACAATGTCACTGTAAGTTATAATACTAACACAGATACTCGTAAATGTGTAAGCATTTACGAGCATTTTTAAAGCTAACATCGTTCAATTATGATAGTACGCATACCTATGCAGACATCACACATGGAACAGTTTAGTAAGTAACAATTAATTTAGTTATTTTGCAAAACTTACAAATGTTGCTTGTAATGATGAACGAAGAAGCCACGCAAACGCTATGGACAACTAAAAGACGCGTACAACACGTGTACTTCCGGTTCAAAGCTCTTAACAGATGGCCACTGCGGCAGCTGTAGTGAGCAAACTCGTCCGAAAGACTCTGCCGTAGCACAAACAATACCACACCTTTTCAGTGTCTTTACTTGGATTTTTTTTCAACTATTTGTATTATTGCTGTCAGAGAAGAAAAATACATAAATTAGCCACACAGTACAAAAAATTAGCAGCTTATAGTCAGAAATACGTAGAACAGGGGTGTCAAACTTACGGCCCGAGGGCAGGATCAGACCTGCGCACAGGTTTTATCCGGTCCACGGGATGAGTTTGCTATACTTATCAAACTTTAAAAAAAAATTTAAAAAAAGAGCCGAAATGTTGTAATGCAAGAAACTGCTGTTCTCAATGTGTCCACTAGATGTCGCCATAGCAATTATTTGTATCTTTGTAAATGATGCTACATATCTAAAAAAAAAATAAACCACATAATAGTGCACCAGTTGAGGAAAATGATCAAACTACATAAATAACATCCTGTAATTTGATTTTGATATTTTTTTATCTTGATAGATTGAAAATTAGCACCAATGAGTTGACTGATGAACATTACCACATAATCTATTAAGAAAGTATAAATAACGACAAATAAAGATAGAATATTATTAACCACAACATCTAAGAGTGAAAAAACAACAACAAAACTGTGATTCGTACATTTTTAGAATGTGCTTGTTCTATTTTTAAACAAATAAAACAATCTAACGTTGTCTTTATTTTTAAGTTATCGTGCCGTGATTTCACCAGTCCGGGAGTAGATTTTTCTCCATGTGGCCCCCGATCTAAAATGAGTTTGACACCTACGTAGAACATGTACGTAAAACATTAATGGGGGATTTTGAATGTTTTTTAGATCATATCCCCATTACCTCCTTGTTGTTAGGGTTCACACTCCTGCCACCTCTCTGTATGCTGTGCACTCTGCGGGACAAACCCACGGGCATTCCCCTCCGGCATCTGGCGCACCTCCTCGCGGCTGCACACGATCAGGAATCAACACACCTCCCATTGATGAGAGACCTGCCTTCATAAGCCTGCGCATCCTGAAATCCAGTGCCAGAACATAGTGACTCATCCAGCTTCCCGTCTTCCTTCCCTGTTGTCGAGCTGTGTGTCTCGTCTTCCCGGATCCCCTCTGGACTCTCTGCCGCCTCTCCGGATCTCTACCTCACGCCTGCCCTTTGACCACGACGCTTCGACCCAGCCCTTGACCTCCCGCTTTTCTTTGGACTTCCGAGCCTGCCTTTCCCTCTTTGGGCTTCCGCCCTCGATTCCAACACGCACCTTCAACATCGTCTGGTAACAACTCACATATACTTGCCTCACATAGTCACATGGATTACGCACACAACTCACTTACATTCCTGCCTGTCATTAACAACGTCACCATCTCCCTGCCATGTCCTTCTCCAGCTGTACCGTTACAGTTGTTAGATGCCTCTTACTAGCAGTTTTTTTTTGCATAGAATAAGGAAATACATGTTTCATATTCACATGTGACAATACATATTTCCAATGTGTGCAAATGTGAGACACGCACCACTGCACTACCAATGACCTTCCACATACTCCTGGGAAGAACCACATTAGCACGGTACGTTCTTTGCACCCTAGAAGGGTTCAAGTAACATCAATCCATCATCCACGCCGTTTATCCTCAACGAGCCTATCGCGGACGAAACCACGGATCAAATCCAATGTCGCTCTTTTCACATACAAGGTCACAGCTGATCCCTAGTTTTTCAGGAAGCTTTCTTTGGAAAGGGGCAGCTCGATCTACCTGGCAGTGCACTCACTTCATAATGCAGGTTAGCGGCATTCGCAGCAGGTGGACCCCCCGACACCCTGGGGTGAACTAAATGAATGAGGAGGTTAAACTCAAGCGACTTCCATGGCCACCACGTTGTCTTGCCTGCCTTGCTGTCATAAATATGAAAGTAGCTCCGAGACGGTAATAGCCACCAGTCAACCAATGGTATATTTTATAAATGACGGTGCATTAAAAACACCCAACACTAACAAATATAGAGCAAGACCTTCTTTTTGGGATGGCTCTATGACTTCAACAAGAAAACATAAATACAGCTACTGTCTCTCTACAAAGAGCTCCAGTGTATTTACATGGTCAAACACCGTATTTTCTGGAACATAGGGCGCACCGGCTCATAAGGCGGATTTAAGTGGTCATATTATGTGTCAGGTTCAAACACTGATGACATCTATTAAACAAGACAAGAAGCAAATAATTAAACAGAGACAGAATTAAATTTGGCTCAATTTGAGGAGAGACGCCTGGGCTTGTACAGTGTCTCAGCACGCTCTGGTGATAAGATTGTACGCCACCTCTTTTTATTTGGACTTTCCCTGTTTACATAACAACAGCTGTTTCTTAAAGAATGGGGGGTAGGAAAACAGCCATTGTTTTTGGTGCATTACTATGCACTAGTGCACAAAGCAAGGTCCATAAAGACATGGATGACAGAGTTTGGTGCGGATTAACTTGACTGGCCTGCTCAGAGTCCTGACCTGAACTCAATAAAACACCTTTGAGATGATTTAGAATGGAGACTGAGAGCCAGGCCTTCTAGAACAACATCAGTTTGTGACCTCAACGATGTGCTTTTCGAAGAATGGTGGAAAATTCCTATAAACACACTCCGCAACCTTGTGGACAGCCTTCCCAGAAGAGTTGAAGCTGTAATAGCTGCAAAAGGTGGACCCACATCATATTGAACCCTATGGGTTAGGAATGAGATGGCATTTCAAGTTCATATGTGAGTCGAGGCAGGTAGCCAAATACTTTGGATTATTATCAGTCTTCAAAGGATTTTTGAAGACTTATTTTGGATTTATCTGTCAATTTCTGGTCATTTCTGGTAATTTCCTTCCAGCCCTCCCCCTCTTCGTGTGGATCGTTACGGCGGCAGATGAGCTATGGTTGCAGCGTTGTGGAAATGAAAAAAGTCAGCCCGTTATGAGGTCGTTAGAGTTTACGGCACCAGGAGGGTGTCGGTCCCTGGGGTCTACTCTCCTTCAGGCCACATCCTCTGCTGCATCCCCCCATCCTCTCTGCATCCTCATGCTGTTCACAGAGACCGGGACTCGATGAGAACAAGGTGAACGGACTGTTCTGGATCAAGTTGATCCGTGCAAAAAGGACTAAAGTGACTCACTGAACCCGGCATACGTGACACAGATGGATGCCTGCCTTTACGTTTGCATGTCTCCGTTGAATTATTCACTTCGCTGGGCGCCCGCGCAGGATCCGGGTCAGCGTGCGCGGTGGCGATAGTGGCTTAAAGGGGAACATTATCACAATCTCAAAAGGGTTAAAAACAATAAAAATCAGTTCCCAGTGGCTTGTTGTATTTTTTGAAGTTTTTTTCAAAATGTTACTGGTCCCAGAATATCCCTAAAAAAAGCTTTAAAGTGCCTTTTTTTCGCTCTCTGCCAAGACAGTCCATTTTCCTGTGACGTCACACAGTGCTGCCAATGTAAACAAACAATGGCGAATACCACAGCAAGATATAGCGACATTAGCTCGGATTCAGAGTCGGATTTCAGGGGCTTAAGCGATTCAACAGATTACGCATGTTTTGAAACGGATGCTTGGAGTAAGAAAGTATTGAAGAAGAAACTCAAGCTATTGAGCGAATAGCTATTGACGCTATTCATAGCCATAGCATGGCCGAATAGCTGCGTTAGCATCGCCGGTAAACTGTGCGGACCAAACGATCAGGACTTTCGCATCTTGTGACACTGGAGCAACTTAAATCCTTCGATTGGTAAGTGTTTTTTTCGCATTAAATGTGGGTGGAAGGAAACGTAATATAGTTGCAAATGTACATACGGTTAGCCAAAATAGCATGTTAGCATCGATTAGCTGGCAGTCACGCCGCGACCAAATATGTCTGATTAGCACATAAGTCAACAACATCAACAAAACTCACCTTTGTGATTTCGTTGACTTTATTGTTGCAAATGCATCTGCAGGTTATCCATACATCTCTGTGCCATGTTTGTCTTAGCATCGCCGGTAAAAAGCATGTTAGCATCGATTAGCGTAGCATTTTAGCATCGATTAGCTGGCAGTCACACCGCAACCAAATATGTCTGATTAGCACATAAGTCACCAACATCAACAAAACTCATTTTGTGATTTCGTTGACTTTATCGTTGCAAAGGCATCTGCAGGTTATCCATACATCTCTGTGCCATGTCTGTCTTAGCATCGCTGGTAAATAGCATGTTAGCAACGATTACCATAGCATGTTAGCATCGATTAGCTGGCAGTCACGCCGCGACCAAAAATGTCTGATTAGCACATAAGTCACCAACATCAACAAAACTAATTTTGTGATTTTGTTGACTTTATTGTTGCAAATGCATCTGCAGGTTATCCATACATCTCTGTGCCATGTCTGTCTTAGAATCGCCGGTAAATAGCATGGTAGCATTGATTAGCATAGCATGTTAGCATCGATTAGCTGGCAGTCACGCCGTGGCCAAATATGTCTGATTACCACATAAGTCAACAACATCAACAAAACAAATATGTCCGATTACCACATAAGTCAACAACATCAACAATACTCACCTTTGTGATTTCGTTGAGTCTATCGTTGCAAATGCATCTGCAGGTTATCCATACATCTCTGTGCCATGTCTGTTTTAGCACAGCCGGTAAATAGCATGTTAGCATTGATTAGCGTAGCATGTTAGCATCGATTAGCTGGCAGTCAGGCCGCGACCAAATATGTCTGATTAGCACATAAGTCACCAACATCAACAAAACTCACCTTTGTGATTTCGTTGACTTTATTGTTGCAAATGCATCTGCAGGTTATCCATACATCTCTGAGGCATGTCTGTCTTAGCATCGCCGGTAAATAGCATGTTAGCATTGATTAGCATAGCATGTTAGCGTCGATTAGCTGGCAGTCACGCCGTGACCAAATATGTCTGATTAGCACATAAGTCAACTCAACAACATCGACAAAACTCACCTTTGTGATTTCGTTGACTTTATCATTGCAAATGCATCTGCAGGTTATCCATACATCTCTGTGCCATGTCTGTCTTAGCATCGCCGGTAAATAGCATGTTAGCATCAATTAGCATAGCATGTTAGCATCGATTAGCTGGGAGTCATGCCGCGACCAAATATGTCTGATTGGCACATAAGTCACCAACATCAACAAAACTCACCTGTGATTTCGTTGACTTTATTGTTGCAAATGCATCTGCAGGTTATTCATACATCTCTGTGCCATGTCTGTCATCGCCGGTAAAATGTGCAGACACTCCGGCACATTCGATCGGGGTCCGGCGGCAGGTTTCTTGCCCCTTTCGCATCTTCGGGCCAGTGGTGCAACTTGAATCCCTCCCTGTTAGTGTTATTACACCCTCCGACAACACACCGACGAGGTATGATGTCTCCAAGGTTCCAAAAAACAGTCGAAAAAACGGAGCTGGGACCCGGTGTTTGTAATGTGTTTGAAAAAATGAAAATGGCGGCTTTCTTACCTAGGCAACGTCACGTACTGACGTCATCGCTACAAAGCGATAAACAGAAAGGCGTTTAATTTGCCAAAATTCACCCATTTAGAGTTCGGAAATCAGTTACAAAAATATATGGTCTTTTTTCTGCAACATCAAGGCATATATTGACGCTTACATAGGTCTGGTGATAATGTTCCCCTTTAACCCGCACAAAACACACTCAAACCGCCCCGTTTCTCGCAGCACGATTACTTGGTGAATATTTCCCACGTGACGTGAACATACGATCGGTCCGCCTGGGTGCACCACTGGCATTTGCGGTTTGAAGGCCATGGTGCACAGCAACATACATCAGGCCTATTAACTGCACAAACACAACCCCCCGTATCATCTATGCTGAGCGCTCCAGCTGTGGTCTGCAGGGCCTGCTCATTAATCAGCTCCACAACAAAGAACCAAATTCCTGCACTATCCTTTGTCTCTTTCTCGGAACCCCGCGACCCAGTCCAACTCTTAGTCGACATTTTTATTCCTTTTATTACACAGATATAAAAAATGCATGTTTTTTTTTTGTGTTGGCCCTGCGATGAGGTGGCGACTTGTCCAGGGTGTACCCCGCCTTCCGCCCGATTGTAGCTGAGATAGGCGCCAGCGCCCCCCGCGACCCCAAAAGGGAATAAGCGGTAGAAAATGGATGGATGGATGTTGTTTGTTTTTTTACACGTTTATTAGTTTGCAGGGATATGAGCTAATGCAGTACTTGCTCCTTCACACATACAGTTTTCTACACCAAAATTCTTGTACTTATTAATATTATTATTACTATTTTCTATTCAATTGAGTATATGTTGAAAAGGATTTGCAAATTATTGTATTTTCTTTTTATTTACCAACGTGCCAACTTCACTAGTTTTGGGTTTTGTAAACAATGACAGGTTTTTCTTAGTTTTTTTTTCGTCCATCCATCCATCTTCTTCTGCTTATCCGAGGTCGGGTGGCGGGGGCAGTAGCCTAAGCAGGGAAGCCCAGATTTCCCTCTCCCCAGCCACTTCGTCCAGCTCTTCCCGGGGGATCCCGAGGCGTTCCCAAGCCAGTGGTACAACCTGAATCCCTCCCTGTTAGTGGCCTCCTACCAGTTGGACGTGCCCTAAACACCTCCCTAGGGAGGCGTTCGAGTGGTCTCCTGCCAGATGCCCGAACCACCTCATCTGGCTCCTCTACTTTTTTTTTTTTTTTTTTTTTTCAGTTTTTTTACAAAAATACCTATTGTTTGGTGGTTGTTTCAGTTTGTTTTAACAACAACAAAAAAATTCAACACCTAACTATTTAGGAGGGATTAGAAGTATTTATGGGTGACCTACTACAAAGTTAAAGTCAAAGTACCAATGATTGTCACACACACACTAGATGTGGCAAAATTATTCTCTGCATTTGACCCATCACCCTTGATCACCCCCTGGGAGGTGAGGGGAGCAGTGAGCAGCAGCGGTGACGCGCCCGGGAATCATTTATGGTGATTTAACCCCCAATTCCAACGCTTAATGCTGAGTGCCAAGCAGGGAGGTAATGGCTCCCATTTTTATAGTCTTTGGTATGACTCAGCCAGGGTTTGAACTCACGATCTACCGATCTCAGGGCGCACACTGTAACCTCTAGGCCAGTGGGGGTACGCGTACCCCTGGGGGTACTTGAAGGTATGCCAAGGGGTACGTGAGATTTTTAAAAAATTTCTAAAAATAGCAACAATTAAAAAAATCATTTATAAATATATTTATTTAATACTACTTCAATAAAATATGAATGTAAGTTCATAAACTGTGAAAAGAATGCAACAATGCAATATCCAGTGTTGACAGCTAGATTTTTTTGTGGACATGTTCCATAAATATTGATGTTAAAGATTTATTTTTTTGTAAAGAAATGTTTCGAATTAAGTTCATGAATCCAGATGGATCTCTATTACAATCCCCAAAGAGGGCACTTTAAGTTGATGATAACTTCTATGTGTAGAAATATTTATTTATTTTGCCTCTTTGCACTGTAATTTGACCCCCCAAAAATGCTTAAAAATTCACCAAACTTGGCACTTGATCTAATAAAAAAAAACAAAACCCAAAACTCAAAATTGCGCTCTAGCGCAATTTTTGAGTATAACACAGAAAAAACTGCTCCTAGGAAGAAAACACAGACACAACTGCTTGTAACTTCCGGTAGGAATGTCAGGGAGACATGAAACAAAAACCTCTAGGTAGGTCTCACTCGGACCTACATTTTAATAATTGACATCCTTCAGCAAAGTTTTACAGGAAGTTGGCAATTACCCCTTCAAAACAAAAGTTTTGTAAAAACCCGTCACCTTTCTTCAAACATTATCTCCTCTGAGCGCGTTTGTCGTTTCGGTTTCAAACTCGCACAGGAGAGAGTTTGAACCCTTCTGATTAAAATTTATCGAACAAGTTTTGATCACTGCTCCAGTTTAGATTTTATGACCGTTCAAAGATCAACTGCGCTGATGCTGCTGCTCTGCTGTTGTCTCAAGATGGCTGCTTAAAAGCAGGAAGCACTAGCGTGCCCACACAATGCAGAGAAGGTAGGTACACTAGACAAAAGTATTGGGACACTTAGGACTAACACTAGGCAAAAGTATTGGGACACTTAGGACTACCACTGGACAAAAGTATTGGGACACTTATGACTACCTCTGGACAAAAGTATTGGGACACTAAGAACTAACGCTGGACAAAAGTATTGGGACACTTAGGACTAACACTAGGCAAAAGTATTGGGACACTTAGGACGAACAGTAGACAATGACAATGTGAAATGGAATAATTATTTTTTTTATCCTCAAAATTCTACACACAATGCCCTATAATAATAGTAGCTACTCTCCATGCATCTTCTAACGCTTATCCGGGTTTGGGTCGCGGGGGCAGCAGCCAAAGGCGGACCCGACCAACGCTGCTTGCAGCTTTAATTTCTAATTGAATCACTTGTTTATTTTTCAACAAGTTTTTAGTTATTTTTATATCTTTTTTTCCAAATAGTTCAAGATAGACCACTACAAAATGAGCGATATTTTGCACTGTTATACAATTTAATAAATCAGAAACTGATTAAACTAATGACATACTGCTGTATTTTACTTCTTTATCTCTTTTTTTCCAACCAAAAATGCTTTGCTCTGATTAGGGGGTACTTGAATTAAAAAAATGTTCACAGGGGGCACATCACTGAAAAATGGTTGAGAACCACTGCTCAAGGCCACTGAGTAGGTACAAGACCTCTGCACAGTATACACGCTGTGACAAAAACACCCAGATGTGGACGCCACGCGTCAAAAGTGGGAACAGAGGCTGGTGTAGCAGGTGCTCCTATCTTTTACACTGATTGGGAAATAAATTCCTTCTCGTGTGATTTCATTTCCTGAGCCGCAGTTCGCCGGCATCACCCCCCCGACCACCATTTACGCGAAACCCGGCCGGCGCACGACTCGCTCCTGGCTCGCGTTGGCCTGCAATAACGCCTTGGAGCGACAGGAAATGATGCATGTTATTGTGAACACACCAGATGGGGTCCCGAAGCAGAGCAGCAATCTTTTCATAATGAGATGGTAATTATTTCCACTTTACAGGGAAGGGCTGGGGTGGGGATATGAAGCTAACTTTTATGGAGGACAGGTAACAACATTACATTATAATTGTGTACTTGCTGTACACAAAATTTTTACTTCTTTACAAAGTAATATTGCGAATTGCTACGATCCAAGGCACTGGTCACCATCTGGAGTGTTAAAACGACCGATTGTCATGGACTATGTATCCATGGATACCTAATAAGTGCCCATATTTGATGGCTATAGAGAAGTAAGGTAGCACATATAAAGGTTTTATATTTTTTTTATTTTTTTATGTGTTATGCTCTTTTGTTAAAAAAAAATGATGCATTTTTTAAATGCTTTAAAATGTAATATCGGAAATGATCAGTATCTGTTTCAAAATTATCGGTATCGGTTTCAAAAAGGTAAAATGCTTGAGTTTTTAAAACGCGGCTGTGTACACGGACATAGGGAGGAGTTCAGAGTGCCAATAAACCTTGAAGGCACTGCCTTTGCGTGCCAGCCCAATCACATAATATCTACGGCTTTTCACACACACAAGTGAATGCAAGGCATACTTGGTCAACAGCCATACAGGTCACACTGAGGGGGGCCATATAAACAACTTTAACACTGTTACAAATATGCACCACACTGTGAACCCACACCAAACAAGAATGACAAACACATTTCGGGAGAACATCCGCACCGTAACACAACAGAACAAATACCCAGAAACCCTTGCAGCACTAACTCTTCCGGGATGCTACAATATACACTCCCGCTACCCCCTACTCCGCCCACCTTAACCTCCTCATGCTCTCTAAGGAAGAGCATGTCCCAAATTCCAAGCTGCTGTTTTGAGGCATGTTAAAAAAAATGCAGTTTGTGACTTCAATAATAAATATGGCAGTTCCATGTCGGTATTTTTTTCCATAACTTCAGTTGATTTATTTTGGAAAAACTTTGTTGCCTTGTTTAATGCATCCAGCAGGGCATCACAACAAAATTAGGTATAATAATGTGTTAATTCCACGACTGTATATATCGGTATCCGTTGATATCGGTATCGGTAATTAAGAGTTGGACAATATCGGAATATTGGCATTAAAACCATTATCAGACATCTCTAATTAGCATTGCCAGACGTACAACAATAATTGTTGTTGTACGCAAAGTTCATCCTCTGTGTTGTCAATAACTCAAAAAGAACCCCAACACATACTTTAATTTGCCCATTTTAATACATAAATAAACTGTGCATTAGGGTTGTACGGTATACCGGTACTGGTATTGTATTGTGGTTCTAATGAATAAAAGGGGGGAAGTTGAGGTGGGTGGGGCTTTTGGGGGTGGGGTTTGGTGGTAGCGGGGAATGTATATTGTAGCGTCCCGGAAGAGTTAGTGCTGCAAGGGGTTCTGGGTTTTTGTTCTGTTGTGTTTATGTTGTGTTACGGTTTGGATGTTCTCCCGAAATGTGTTTGTCATTGTTGTTTGGTGTGGGTTGACAGTGTGGCGCACATTTGTAACAGTGTTAAAATTGTTCAGACGGCCACCCTCAGTGTGACCTGTATGGCTGTTGACCAAGTATGCTGGCATTCACTTAACCGTGTGTACAGGCCGCATTTATTAAGTGACTTGGCCGGTAAGCTGTTTACGTGGAGAAGAAGCGGACGTGACGAAATGTTGTAGACGATGCTAAAGGCAGTGCCTTTGAGGCACGCCCCAAATATTGTTGTCTGGGTGATAATCGGGAGATTAGTTGCCCCGGGAGATTTTTGGGAGGGGCACTTAAATTGGGGAGTCTCCCGGGAAAATTGGGAGGAATGGCAAGCATGGTCCAGGGTGTACCCCGTCTACCGCCCGAATACAGCTGACATAGGCTCCAGCACACCCAGTAACCCCGAAAGGGAAAAGCGGATGGATGGATGGCTATTTTTTTTTTTTTTTTTTTTTTTAACGAGCATAACAATGCACCGTCACGTCATGACATTGCTGGGTTTACGAGCAGAGGAGCATGTTCGGCAGCGCACACACACGGGGGTACTTACAAGCAGACACAGTGTGTAGACAGAAAAGAGAAAATGGACGCATTTTGGCCTAAAAACTAAAGGTAAAAGTGAAGTTATAACACTGAAACGCCCTCAGGAAGAGGTACTTCATGATATGGCTTGCTAGCTAGCAGCTAACATCCATCCACAGTTGGCAGTGTTTCAGCTACTTCTAAGTCAGTAATCCTTGTCTCCATGGCGACAAAATAATGTACGTTTCTTACAAGTATCATCCTTACTCTACCTGTCTTGCATCTGGAACATTCCAGCGCATACTCGCATTTATTATCACCAAAAAAGGTGAGTTGCATCGTAGACGCATTGCAAGACTGCGTCTAAAACGGCCATAAAAAGTGGCGCGTGTTGGTCTGCTGCATGTTTCTCAGCAAACCATATGGTTAAAGCCACACAAAAAAAAATCCTTTATACAACACCTGATATCAATTGTATACACAGTCTTGGTAGATCACATGCCCACAATGTTATAGTTGGCACACGCTGTTTGACACATGCTATCTGGATCTTTTCCTGACTCAGACTCCCATTTCCAAACACCATTGAGAGCAAGTGTTGGTTATTAAACGCTGGCGGCTGGCATAAGTGCAATTTTGAGATAAAATGTTTGATATGAGATCGGTAGGTTGTGAGTTCAAACCCCGGCCGAGTCATACCAAAGACTATAAAAATGGGACCCATTACCTCCCTGCTTGGCACTCAGCATCAAGGGTTGGAATTAGAGGTTAAATCACCAAAAATGATTCCCGGGCGCGGTCACCACTGCTGCTCACTGTTCCCCTCACCTCCCAGGGGGTGAACAAGGGGATGTGTCGAATGCAGAGGACACATTTCACCACACCTAAGGTGTGTGTGACAATCATTGGTACTTTAACTTTAACATGATTATCTCAGCTGCACTTGTTCATGTATCAGTCCCCCTCCCCCTCACCTATCTCCTAATAGTACATACAAATGTATACATTGCACATGTAGTTTAGCACGTTGTATTTGGATTTTTTTGTAAATCAGGCCCAAAGTTTCTTTGTTGGTTTCGATGGTGGGATGTCAAGAATAAGACAAAGCAAAAGTGGACAAATGTATGTATGTCTGAAACACACACCTATATTAACTTTGGGTTTCATTGGATCTGGAACATTCCAGCGCAAAGTCAGAGTTATTACCATGCAACATTTTCCATGCGCACACCTCCAGCGGGAGACGCACTGCAAGACTGCGTCAAAAACGCCCCTAAAAAGTGGTCTGCTGCATGTTTCTCAACATACCATGAACATGCAGAAAAATAAGTGTATTTATGATAAAAGCCACACACACACAAAAAAAAAAAATAATAATATAACCCCATTTACAGCAATTATCTTAGAATAATACACAACTCATATAATGTTTTTTCTGCAGTGACTGTGTCAGAGGTGGACATGCATTCTACTGAGGTGGCAAACTGTGATGCGTTCAGTGTATTGCAACACCAAGCAAACAATCTGAAAATTCCCGTCAAATCAATTCCTAGATATGGTCAAGATTACTTAAAGCGCACTATGCATAATAAAAGTACTACTGATAATTTCAAAAAAAATCCTGAAAACAGCCCACCACCTAATTAATATATGGGCTTTTCAAACATAAGATCAGTGTCTCCCAAAACTTTATTAGTTAATCAGGAGACAACAATCTTAACGTCATCAATGTCAGCGAAGCCTGGCTCAAACCAGACAATTTTTTTTGGCGCTGAATGAGGCATCTCCTCTTAACTATACAAATGCACATATTGCCTGTCCCCTTAAAAAGGGGTGAAGGGGACTGCACTAATATACAATGAAAACTTTAACCTTAGTCCTAACCTAAATAATAAATATAAATCGTTTGAGGTGTTTACAATGAGGTCTGTCACGCCACTGCCTCTCTACCTAGCTGTTATCTACCGCCCCCCCCCAGGGCCCTATTCAGATTTTATCAGTGAAAACTCAAGAGTTTGTTGCTGATCTAGTGACGCACGGCGACAATATAATCATAATGGGGGACTTTAATATCTATACGAATTCCCCATCGGATGCTCCGTGCATGGCGCTCGTGACTATATTGACAGCTGTGGTCTTACACAAATAATAAATGAACCCACGCATCCCAACGGTAATACGATAGATCTAGTGCTTGTCAGGAGTATCATCACCTCCAAAGTTATGATACTCCCGTATACTCAAGTAATATCCGATCATTACCTTATAAAATTCAAAGTTCTGACTCATTGTCAACAAGCTAATAATAATAATACCGTATTTCCTTGAATTGCCGCAGGGCAAATAGTATGTGCCTGCCTTGAATTACTACCGGGTCAAACTCACTTCGCAAAATAATTAGCGCATGCTTGGTATTATCGCCTAGTCAAACTCGTGACGTCACGAGTGACACTTCCCCTGCCATCATTTTCAAAATGGAGGAGGCAGATTTCAATATCCGTAATTTGAAATTGCATAAAGGGAGGACGATTAAGAGCTATTCAGTGGGATTTAAGGTCACAGCTTACATCACACTCAAATGTTTACTGCATGCCTTTGGTAAGTGCCGGAGTGAGAAGAGGTTTTAAAATAAGTAGCGCATGCTTACTTTTACCACATGCCTTTGGTATGCGCAGGAGTGAGAAAGGTTTTAAATTAATTAGCGCCCCGGCGGCAATTCAAGGAAATACGGTAACTGCTTTAGCAGCCGCAATATTCCATGAGCACACCTTCAGCCGGTTCCATCGTAGACGCACTGCAAGACTGCGTTTAAAATGTTTTATTTGGATTTTTAGTAAATCAGGCCCAAAGTTTCTTTGTTGGTTTCGATGGTGAGAAGAGGTGCCAAGAATAAGACGAAGCGAAAGTGGACAAATGTTTGTATGTCCGAAACACACACTTAGGTTAACTAAGAGCCACACACACAAAAACTCATTTATATACAATTGTACACACAGTCTTGGTGTACAATTGTTCATTTATCACCCCCGTATCACTTCCTCTACATAATATATGAGGCTGCGGGACAGGCAGACACATTAATCCCTCCGCGTGGTCCGAGTGGGCCTCGTAAATCCACATTTATGGAAACATGGTCCACTCATCGGGACGTTAAATGTGCAATCAGTGCCCACTCCGTGATAAAGCTGCGGTTGTTGGACCGCCGCCACGCGAGAGTGTGAGTGTTGCTATCGGACATCAATAGTTAATTATTAGGAGTGGAAGGCAACAATCGGCGTGATAATGCGATAAATTGTGACGCTTATTAGGAGACGACGCGGGCTAAATTCCCGCAGCAAATCGCTCCGCCGGGAAGACTTTATCAGAGGACTGATCGCTGCTTTGCACTTTTGAGGGAGAGTTTGGCACTATTTCAACTTTTCTGACACATAATCTGCCCAGAAACCTTCAAAAGGAACTGCAGTTTGTTTGTTTTTTTGCAAGTTATCAATTATGAAAGACAAGAACACAAACACATTTTTTACATGTAAAAATCGGCTCGTTCTTTGTGGCTCGAAATGCGGCTGATTCTACCTCTAAATCACTTTAAAAATGTAGCTACATTGTTATTGAAAGAGTGAACACTGAGGAACTTTTTTTTTTTTTAGCATAGCATGCTAAAAAATGCTAAATTATATTACATTATCTGTAAAGTATTATTTTATGTCTCACTTCACTCTGTTGACTTCCAACGTCTCACGCTTCCTTGGTGCTGGCTTTTAGAAGCAGTAGTTCAGACTCAGTATATTCAGCTTCAAAAAGATAAGGTTGTGAATCCTCATTTGTCCCAAAAATATTGTTTTCCATCGTCGGTTAGCAAGTCTGCCATGATTAGAACACACACTCATGTTTGTTTCCGGAAATTTGAACACATTTGTGGCCAGAATAATTTAGGCACTCTTATTTACATGCCTCCACTTTGACAGCATCTTGACCCTGCCACCATTGTTGTATAAGTTTTAGTGCAGCATGTTACAGTATTAGCCGTAAAAGCTAACTACAGAAAGAGATAAGCTAGCTTCTACGTCAACACGAAACACTTTTGAGTTTGTAATGCACAATACTGTGATAAGACACCATTCTGTACTCAGTGAAAAACATGAACAATCATATTACAGTATCTGTTAAGAATTATTTCATGTTTTGTTTGTTCACAGCTAACCAGACTGGCATGTGTGTATCATGAATAATATAAAATTAGATTCACTCGGTGGACAGTTTTGCCCAGTTGGCCAAGGACATTTCTTTTTGCGGTTTATTTGGGTAAGCATTCCATTTATGTCGAAATAGCTTGGCTTCAAATTCCATATTTTGCAGCTTCAGGTCACTTTCCCCTCACTCGCTCTGCTTCCGCACGGCTCCAAAGTCTCACTCTTTCTTGCTGCTGGCTTTTGGAAGCAGCAATTTATCCTCAGTATAATCAGCTTCAAAAAGATAAGGTTGTGAATCCTCATTTGTCCAAAAATATTGTTTTCCTTTGTCGGTTACCAAGTCTGCCATGATTAGAACACACACTAACGTTTGTTTCAGGAAGTCAGAACACATTTCATGATCAATATAAAATTAGACTCACTTGATGGACAGTTTTGCGTTTGGTCCAGCTGGCCAGGGACATATTTTTTACAGTTTATTTGGTTAAGCACACCATTTATGTCCAAATAGTTTGGCTTCAAATTCCATATTTTTCAGCTTCGAGTCACTTTCACCTCACTTTCTCGGCTTGCGCCCGGCTACGCCATCTCGCTCTTCATTGGTGCTGGCTTTTAGAAGAAGCAGTTCATACTCAGTATCTTGAGCTTCAAAAATATAAGGTACTGAATCCTCTTTTGTTCCAAAATTATTTGTCTTTGTTTTCTGTTAGCAAGTCTGCCATGATTACAACAAACACACACACACACACACATTTGTTTCTGGAAGTAGCCAGAAGTGGGAAGAGCACTGCTCTGGAAACTGAAATAAATGTGTGGAATAAATCAGGAAAATTAAAATGACCAAATTTTGTATATATTACATATTGTTATGAAGGTGTCTGTTACTACATTTTATATATATATATATATATATATATATATATATATATATATATATATATATATATATATACATGTGTGTATATATATATATATATATATGTATATATATATATATATATATATATATATATATATATATATATATATATATATACATGTGTGTATATATATATATATATATATATATATATATATATATATATATATATATATATATATATACACCTACTCAGGGGCCTAGTGGTTACAGTGTCCACCCTGAGATCGGTAGGTCGTGAGTTCAAATCCCGGCCGAGTCACACCCATTACCTCCCTGCTTGGCACTCATCATTAAGGGTTGGAATTGGGGGTTAAATCACCATTAATGATTCCCGGGTGCCGCCCACTGCTCCCCTCACCTCCCAGGGGGTGATCAAGGGTGATGGGTCAAATGCAGAGAATAATTTCGCCACATCTACTATGTGTGTGACAATCATTGGTACTTTAACTACTTTAACTTGAACTTCATATATATACTTGCAGTGTGTATACAAAACGTGGATAGAGGTTTGTGAAGTTGTTCATCCTCAGTTTTTTCAGCTTCAAAAATATAAAAGTTGTGAATCCTCATTTGTCCAAAACTACTCATCTTTGTGTTGCGTTTGTTTCCGGAAGTGGCCAGAAGTGGGAAGAGTGCTGCTATGGAAACTGAAATAAATGTGCACAATAAATCAGGAAATTATTAAAATTACCAAATATTGTTTATATTACATATTGTTATAGAGGTGTCTGTTACTATTTTATGTATATACTTGCAGTGTGTATATTGTACATATTACATATTGTTATGAAAGTGTCTGTTACTACATAATATGTAGACTTGCAGTGTGTATATTGTACATACTATATAAGTAAACATTGATTGATTGATTGATATTACATATTGTTATGAAAGTGTCTGTTGCTACATAATATATATACTTGAAGTGTCCGCCCGATTGTAGCTGAGTTAGGCGCCAGCGCCCCCCGCGACCCCGAAAGGGAATAAGCGGTAGAAAATGGATGGATGGATGGAAGTGTGTATATTGTACATATTACATATTGTTATGAAAGTGTCTGTTACTACATAATATATATATATATATATATACTTGCAGTGTGTATATTGTACATATTACATATTGTTATAGAGGGGTCTGTTACTACATAATATATATACTTGCAGTGTGTATATTGTAAATATTACATATTGTTATGAAAGTGTCTGTTACTACATAATATATATATATATATACTTGCAGTTTATATATTGTACATATTACATATTGTTATGAAAGTGTCTGTTGCTACATAATATATATACTTGCAGTGTGTATACAAAACGTTGATGGAGGGTTTTGAAGTTGTTTTAGAGGCTTTGCTGACGCCCATTAGCCACATCTTCCAAGCATTTTATCATCTTTAAAATCCTACAAAATACCAAGTGTTCTTGTCCGTCATAACGATTGCAAAATTCCCCCCAAAAAGTGCAGTTCCCCTTTAAATGCACTCTCACTATAGAGGCCTGTTAAATGTACTCGTCACACTGATAACCATATTGCCCTACCATAAAAACACTATTATCCATTCTTCTCAGGAGAGAAGAGACATTTTAGCGGCAGATGGTTTTAAGACTGGATAACCTTCATCAAGAACTTATATAGAAAGCAATATTGGAGCTGTCTCCATACCACCATTAAGTGCATTTGCTACACTAGTCCAATCTTGGCAAGGACTGGATGTGAATACTAATTATAAGCAAAACACTGATTTACTTAAGGTTTGTGTGTATTGTGCAAAGCTGATTTACTCAGATTGTGGGCAGGGGATTGTCTTTTAAATCAGTGTTTCTTAAACATAGGGCCAAAAGAAAACAAACAAACAAAAACAGTTGTAATACACTTTTTCACCACTTGTGGCAGTAAAACAAAAGAAGTCAGTAGCTCAAGTCAAAGATAAGTTTTTAAGCGCAAAAAATTTGACCAAAGTGCCATCCATCCATTTCCTACCGCTTGTCCCTTTTGGGGTCGCTTGAGCCTATCTCAGCTGTTGACGCTATATTGTAATTCACACCCTTTTGTGTTTTGACAGGTAAGTTTAGAAACATATGTTAAAAATAGTCATTATTTAAATCTCTTTGATTGTATGTAAACGCCCTGCGATGAGGTTGCGACTTGTCCAGGGTGTAGCCCGCCTTCCGGCCGATTGTAGCTGAGATAGGCTCCAGCGCCGCCCGTGACCAGGATGGGAATAAACGGTAAAAAATGGATGGATGGATGTCCAAAACCCAAAACCAGTGAAGATGTCACGTTGTGTAAATGGTAAATAAAAACAGAATACAATGATTTTCAAATCCGTTTCAACTTATATTCAGTTGAATAGACTGTAAAGACAAGATATTTGTTGTTCCAACTGGAAAATTTTGTTATTTTTTGCAAAAAATGGTACCAAACTTATTTTGTTTTTGGACATAATCATGAACTTGGAATTTATTGGCAGCAAAACATTGCAAATGTGGACTTTGAATATGACCAATGTATGATCCTGGAACTACTTGGTGTCTGACTGATACCCAAATTTGTGGTATCATCCAAAACTAATGTAATGCATCAAACAACAGAAGAATAAGTGATTATTACATTTGAACAGAAGTGCAGATAGAACATGTTAAAAGAGAAAATCAACAGATATTAACAGTAGATGAACAAGTAGATTAATAGTATGTATGTATGTTCATTAATAGTATGTTCACTATTTCGTTTAAGAAAAAATGTTCATTGATTGCATTAAGAAATTAACAAAATAATAGAATAAATAAAAAATAATAATAAATAATAATAATAATAATGATAATAATAATAACAATAATACATAAATAATACATAAAAATTATAAATAATAAAAAATAACAAAATACAAAATTTAAATAATAATAATAATAAAATAATAAATAAACCAAAAAAAAGTAGATAAATGACACAATATGTTACTGCATATGTCAGTAGACTAATTAGGAGCCTTTGTTTGCTTACTTACTACTAAAAGACAAGTTGTCTAGTATGTTGACTATTTTATTTAAGGACAACTGTTCTTTGATTGCATTAAGAAATAAACAAAATACCGTATTTCCTTGAATTGCCGCAGGGCATATAGTATGCGCCTGCCTTGAATTACTGCCGGGTCAAACTCGTTTCCCAAAATAATTAGCGCATGTATAGTATTACCGTCTGGTCAAACTCGTGACGTCACGAGTGACACTTCCCCTGTCATTATTTTCAAAATGGAGGAGGCTGATTTCAATACCTGTAATTTGGAATCGCATAAAGGGAAGAAGATTAAGACCTCTTCAGTAGGATTTAAGGTCTAAGCTTACATCACACTCAAATTTTTACTACATACCTTTGATAAGTGCCGGAGTGAGAAGAGGTTTTAAATTAATTGGCGCCCTGGCGGCAATAACAAGGAAATACATTAATAGAATAAACAAACAATAATAACAATAAAATAATAATAATAATAATAGTAATTAATAAATAATACATAAAAAATTATAAATAATAAAAAATAATAAATAATAAAATAAAACCGATCAATAATAATAAAAAATAATCATATTAATAAATAAACAAAATAATAAGTAGATACTAAAATATTAATAATAATAATAATAATAATATAAATAAATACATAATACATAAAAAATTATAAATAATAAAAAATAATACATAATAAAATAAAACTGATCAATAATAATAAAAAATAATATTAATAAATAAACAAATAATAGGTAGATAATGAAATAATAATAGTAATAGTAATAAATAATATCAAAAATGATAAATAAAAAATAATAAATAATAAAATAAAACTGATCAATAATAATAAGAAATAATAATATTAATAAATAAACAAAATAATAGGTAGATAAATGACACAATATGTTACTGCATACGCCAGCAGACTAATTAGGAGCATTTTGGTACCAGTACCGGGACAACCCCAGTTGAAAGACCGGGGGCCTCATGCGCACATAAACAGAGCGTGGATACTTCAGGGACAAACTTCAGAGGTGGTTGTTCGGGCTTTGCCGACATGAATAAAATCATTATCTGTCCTGCAAGAGTATTCTGCATTTTGGTGGGTACATGCTTCCTTAACATGCACACTCAGAGATGCTGAGGAGCAAGGGCGGTCCTCATAGTGTATGCAACAGTGAACTACTCCATCTTGCACTCATCTGGCCTTTGAAAAGATGGTTAGGAGAAGATGGAAAGGGTGAACGTCGCAGCTTCCCTCGACTTAACAAGACTTTGACAGAGCTGCTCTGGCAATAAAGCACACAGCAGACATCTGCAGCCGTCGCCTAAGCCCAGGATTTGATTCTGATTTGACTCAACGATGAAGCTGCGCTGACATCAAGCAACACGCAGGCCTTAGAATGGGTCACACACACACACACACACACACACACACACACACACACACACACACACACACACACACACACACACACACACACACACACACACACATTCTTGTATTTCTTACCTTGTTGAGACATCTGAAAAATGCCTACCTCTTTAGGTCCACCTTTTCTAGATATATAAACATTTGTATTTACAACATTAATAATATATGCATACTATGCAAATATAAAAAAAGCTTGCTGTGAAAAATTAGTTGAAATCCCGCAAGAAAAAGGTCACAAATTCACAAGAAAAATTTAAAATTTTGGCAGTATTATAATACAAGTCGTCATTTTACTCATTGCAAGTCAAACTTGTTCACAAAAAAACGAAAATTAATGCAACATTTTGATAAAAGTTGGGATGTTACTCAATAACAGTCGCAATTTTACAAGAAAACCATATCATTTTGACTATTTTATGAAAAGAGTCGTAATCTTACTCGACAAAAGTCACAATTGTATAAGAAAAATACAAAATGTTAGCAATATCATAATAATCTGAATTTTACTTGGCAAAATTAGTACATAAGTAATAATTTGACAGAAAAATTGTCACTATTTTACAAGAACAACAACAAAAATTGTGATAAACGTCAGAATTTTATACAACGAATGTCACCAATCTGCATTGAAAAGTAATCAGTTTCCATAAAGAAATAACAATTTTACGAGAAAATATTGCAATACTAAAGAAACAGAAAGAATACATTAATAATAATCGGAATTTTACTCAAAACATTTCACTATTTTACAAGAATAACAAAAAAATTGGCAATATTGTGATAGAAGTCAACATTTTATATGACAAATGTCACCATTCTGCATTAAAAAGTAATCATTTTCCATAAAGAAGTAATAATTTTATCAGAAAATATTGCAATATTACAGAAACAGAAAGAATATTTTTAAAATAATCGGAATTTTACTCGGCGAAATAATGACAAAAGTCATAATTTTACTAAAAAAATGCCACTATTTTACAAGAACAACAAAAAATTGGCAATATTGTGATAAAAGTCTGAATTTTATATAACGAATGTCACCATTCTACATTAAAAAGTAATCAGTTTCCATAATGAAGTAATAATTTTACGAGAAAATATTGCAATATTACAGAAACAAAAATAATATTTTAATAATAATCGGAATTTTACTTGGCAAAATGATCATAAAGGTCATCATTTTACTCAAAAAATGCCACAATTTTACAAGAACAACAAAAAATTGGCAATATTGTGATAAAAGTCAGAATTTTATATGACAAATGTCACCAGTCTACATTAAAAAGTAATAATTTTCCATAAAGAAATAATAATTTTACAAGAAAAAATTGCAATATTACAGAAACAGAAAGAATACTTTAATAATAATCAGAATTTTACTTGGCAAAATTATGACAAAAGTCATCATTTTACTCAAAAAATGCCACTATTTTACAAGAACAACAAAAAAATTGGCAATACTGTGATAAAAGTCAGAATTTTATATAACGAATGTCACCATTCTGTATTAAAAAGTAATCAGTTTCCATAAAGAAATAATAATTTTACGAGAAAATATTGCAATATTACAGAAGCAGAAAGAATATTTTAATAATAATCGGAATTTTACTCAAAACATTTCACTATTTTACAAGAACAGCAAAAAAATTGGCAGTATTGTGATAGAAGTCAAAATTTTATATGACAAATGTCACCATTCTGCATTAAAAAGTAATCATTTTCCATAAAGAAGTAATATTTTTACGAGAAAATATTGCAATATTACAGAAACAGAAAGAATACTTTAATAATAATCAGAATTTTACTCAAAACATTTCACTATTTTACAAGAACAGCAAAAAAATTGGCAATATTGTGATAGAAGTCAAAATTTTATATGACAAATGTCACCATTCTGCATTAAAAAGTAATCATTTTCCATAAAGAAGTAATAATTTTACGAGAAAATATTGCAATATTACAGAAACAGAAAGAATACTTTGATAATAATCGGAATTTTACTTGGCAAAATTATGACAAAGTCATAATTTTACTCAAAAAATGCCACTATTTTACAAGAACAACAAAAAATTGGCAATATTGTGATAAAAGTCAGAATTTTAAATGACAAATGTCACAATTCTGCATTAAAAAGTAATCATTTTCCATAAAGAAGTAATACTTTTACGAGAAAATATTGCAATATTACAGAAACAGAAAGAATATTTTAATAATAATCCGAATTTTACTTGGCAAAATAATGTTAAAGGTCATCATTTTACTCAAAAAATACCACTATTTTACAAGAACTACAAAAAAATTGGCAATAATATGATAAAAGTCTGACTTTGATACGACAAATGTCACCATTTTGCAGTAAAGAGTAATAATTTTACATTAAAAAGTAATCATTGTACAAGAAAATATTGCAATATTACCGAAACAGAAATAATATTTTAATAATAATCGGAATTTTACTCAGCAAAATGATGTCAAACATCATCATTTTACTAAAAAAATGCCACTATTTTACAAGAACAACAAAAAAATTGGCGATATTGTGATAAAAATCTAAATTTTATATGACAAATGTCACTATTCTGAAAACCTTAAAAAGTAAGAATTTTCCATAAAGAAGTAAACATTTTATGAGAAAATATTGCAATATTCCAAAAAAAGAAAGAATATTTTAATAATAATCGGAATTTTACTCGGCGAAATAATGACAAAAGTCAGCATTTTACTCAAAAAAATGCCACTATTTTAGAAGAACAACAAAAAAATTGCCAATATTGTGATAAAAGTCAGACTTTTATATGACAAATGTCACCATTTTGCAGTAAAGAGTAATCATTTTACATTAGCAAAAGGATGACAAAAGTCATCATTTTAGTCAAAAAATGCCACTATTTTACAAGAACAACAAAAAAATTGGCAATATTGTGATAAAATTCAGAATTTTATATGACAAATGTCACCATTCTGAAAACCTTAAAAAGTAATAATTTTCCATAAAGAAGTAATCATTTTATGAGAAAATATTGCAATATTACAGAAAAAGAAAAAATATTGTAATGATAATCGGAATTTTATTTGTCAAAATGATGACAAAAGTCATCATTTTACTCAAACAATGCCACTATTTTACAAGAACAACAAAAAATTTGGACATATTGGGATAGAAGCCAGAATTTTATATGACAAATGTCACCATTCTGCATTAAAAAGTAATAATTTTCAATAAAGAAGTAATCATTTCACGAGAAAATAGAATACAATAGAAAGTACTTTATTGATCCCTGGGGGGAATTCAGCACCACAGTTCGCTCACAATAGACAATAATAATAATATATAACATATCTTATACATATAATATATAATTTATGAATAATATAAATATATTCTACATATACCGTATTTCCTTGAATTGCCGCCGGGGCGCTAATCAATTTAAAACCTCTTCTCACTCCTGCAAAGGCATGCGGTAAAAGTAAGCATGCGCTAATTATTTTAAAGCCTCTTCTCACTCCGGCACTTACTAAAGGTATGCAGTAAAAATTTGAGTGTGATGTAAGCTTGGACATTAAATCCTACTGAATAGCTCTTAATCTTCTTCCCTTTATGCGATTTCAAATTTCCGGTATTGAAATCAGCCTCCTACATTTTGAAAATGATGACAGGAGAAGTAATACTAAGCATGCGCTAATTATTTTGGGATGCGAGTTTGACCCGGCAGTAATTCAAGGCAGGCGCATGCTATATGCCTTGCGGCAATTCAAGGAAATACGGTGTTCTACATTTAAGTGCAGTCAAGGAAGGAACGTATGCATTTTACAGTCTGATGGCTGTCGGTATGAAGGACCTCCTGTGTCGTTCCGTGTTTAAATGTTGTCAATAAGTGAAGTGAATTTTATTTATATAGCGCTTTTCTCAAGTGACTCAAAGCGCTTTACACAGTGAAACCCAATATCTAAGTTACATTTAAACCAGTGTGGGTGGCACTGGGAGCAGGTGGGTAACGTTTCTTGCCCAAGGACACAACGGCAGTAACTAGGATGGCACAAGCGGGAATCGAACCTGCAACCCTCAAGTTGCTGACACGGCCACTCTACCAACTGAGCTATGCCACCTAGTATAATAATAATAATGTTATATTATATAATATTTTAAAATATATAACAATGAAATAATATCAACATATTGTAATATTACAAAGACAAATAATATGAAAATTTGTTCCCAATTTTATAAGAAAAAAAGTCGACACTTTGTGAAACAAAGACTACTTTTAGTTTTTTTTTTTTTTTTTTAAATGTCTTGTTTGTAATTGTTTTTTAATCTTCATTATTGACTTCAAGTTATTATAGTATGCCACTATATACATTATTATTTTTTGTGGCCAAAGGGTGCCCATTTCAAATGCTTACACACACTTGTTATTACATATGTTGGCCAGAGAGGGAAGCATTTGATTTTTTACACACACTTGTTATTTCATATGTTGACCAGCACTTTTAAAACCGACACAAAGTCAATGTGAAAAATCCCTACTTTTTGGGACCACCTTAATTTTGATAGATTTCACCACCAGGGGTGCAAATGAGACATTATCTACTAGAAGCAATGTTTTTCCGTATTGGGACCATGATTTTGTTCACCCGTCCTCATATGGAAGCTACTTTTCCTTGTTGATGTCTCAAGAAGGGTAGAAATACAAGAACACACACACACACACACACACACACACACACTGTGTGGCTCACAGTCTGTATGCCGCAAGATGACAACTCCACTGAAATAAATCAAACTGACATTCAGAAGAGAGCTTCTGAGCCTCAAACGAAAGGGACAATATTTTAATAAAATGAAACACGTACCTGGACGAAAGTAATCTCAGAGCATGAAGATATTATTGTAGGAATATGTTGATATATATACTCTAAGAAACCATTCACTTTTACCCCATGAGCAATGTAGAGTTCAGAGCCCAGTTTTAGTGAAAAGATAAAATGACTTAAAACACTTAATTGTGTTTTATTGTATCCATTAAGTCTACATGTGCTTTGTGGACTTGGAGAAGGCATTCGACCGTGTCCCTCGGGAAGTCCTGTGGGGAGCGCTCAGAGAGTATGGGGTATCGGACTGTCTTATTGTGGCGGTCCGTTCCCTGTACGATCAGTGTCAGAGCTTGGTCCGCATTGCCGGCAGTAAGTCGAACACATTTCCAGTGAGGGTTGGACTCCGCCAAGGCTGTCCTTTGTCACCGATTCTGTTCATAACTTTTATGGACAGAATTTCTAGGCGCAGTCAAGGCGTTGAGGGGTTCCGGTTTGGTAACCGCAGGATTAGGTCTCTGCTTTTTGCAGATGGTCCTGATGGCTTCATCTGACCGGGATCTTCAGCTCTCGCTGGATCGGTTCGCAGCCGAGTGTGAAGCGACCGGAATGAGAATCAGCACCTCCAAGTCCGAGTCCATGGTTCTCGCCCGGAAAAGGGTGGAGTGCCATCTCCGGGTTGGGGAGGAGACCCTGCCCCAAGTGGAGGAGTTCAAGTACCTAGGAGTCTTGTTCACGAGTGAGGGAAGAGTGGATCGTGAGATCGACAGGCGGATCGGTGCGGCGTCTTCAGTAATGCGGACGTTGTACCGATCCGTTGTGGTGAAGAAGGAGCTGAGCCGGAAGGCAAAGTTCTCAATTTACCGGTCGATCTACGTTCCCATCCTCACCTATGGTCATGAGCTTTGGGTCATGACCGAAAGGATAAGATCACGGGTACAAGCGGCCGAAATGAGTTTCCTCCGCCGTGTGGCGGGGCTCTCCCTTAGAGATAGGGTGAGAAGCTCTGCCATCCGGGAGGGACTCAAAGTAAAGCCGCTGCTCCTTCACATCGAGAGGAGCCAGATGAGGTGGTTCGGGCATCTGGTCAGGATGCCACCCGAACGCCTCCCTAGGGAGGTGTTTAGGGCACGTCCAACCGGTAGGAGGCCACGGGGAAGACCCAGGACACGTTGGGAAGACTATGTCTCCCGGCTGGCCTGGGAACGCCTCGGGATCCCCCGGGAAGAGCTAGACGAAGTGGCTGGGGAGAGGGAAGTCTGGGTTTCCCTGCTTAGGCTGTTGTCCCCGCGACCCGACCTCGGATAAGCGGAAGATGATGGATGGATGGATGGATGGATGGATGTATCCATTAAACCAGGAGTCAGCAACCCAAAATATTGCGAGAGCCATATTAGACCAAAAATACAACAAAAAAAACCATTGTGTAGCTGCACAAATTTAAAAAGCCTTATATAAGTTTTATAAGGCAGGCAATACATGATGCAAGTGTCAATATTAGCTACATCAGCCTACTATCAAAATTACTTTAAAAGCTTTATATAAGTGTTTTAATGGAAACAACACATGATGTAAGTGTCTATATTAGCCTACTATCAAAATGACTTCAAAAGTCTTATATAAGTGTTATAATGAAGACAACATAGCTGTTTACATCAGCTATATTAGCGTACTGTCATGACGAGGACTTTGGTGTGGTTTGATTTTCCGTGGTGCAAAGCGATTGGACCGGACACGACGTGAAGGAAATTACATATTTTAATTAATAACTCAAAATGTATTACAAAAACGGCTTCACGGTGGCAGAGGGGGTTAGTGCGTCTGCCTCACAATACGAAGTTCCTGCAGCCCTGGGTTCAAATCCAGGCTCGGGATCTTTCTGTGTGGAGTTTGCATGTTCTCCCCGTGAATGCGTGGGTTCTCTCCGGGTACTCCGGCTTCCTCCCACTTCCAAAGACATGCACCTGGGGATAGGTTGATTGGCAACACTAAATTGGCCCTAGTGTGTGAATGTGAGTGTGAATGTTGTCTGTCTATCTGTGTTGGCCCTGCGATGAGGTGGCGACTTGTCCAGGGTGTACCCCGCCTTCCGCCCGATTGTAGCTGAGATAGGCGCCAGCGCCCCCCGCAACACCGAAAGGGAATAAGCGGTAGAAAATGGATGGTATTACAAAAACAAAGGGTACAAACAAAAGGCGCTCTCAAAGGAGTACAAAAACTTGGCTATGAAACCAAAAACTTGCACTAAGGTAAAACTATGAACATAAAACAAAACTTCCAAACTATGGCATGAAAAACTTACATGGACCGAGAAAGAGCATGGATCATCGGCATGGATGGTGCGTGGGAGGTGATAGAGGGTGATATCGCGAGGCTGACTGCCTGGCAACTGCAGGCTTAAATGGTGACGTGGTGATTGACAATAGGTGCATGAGTTGAAGTGAATCAGGTGCGTGAGTCGTGAAAACAGGTGAACTGATTGGTAGTCATGGAAACAAAAACAAACCAGGGTGCGCAAAAACAGGAACTAATGGAGTCAAAAACAGAACATGATCACAAAGACATGACACCTACTATTAAAATGACTATGTTTCTCAGGCTGACGCAAATCTATGTTGATCGAAATGTTGAAATTAGGGCTGGGCGATACATCGATATACTCGATATATCGCGGGTTTGTCTATGTGCTAAAATAGAAAATGACTATATCGTGATATTCGAGTATACGTTCTCACGCAGTTGCTTTTAGCTGCGGGCATTGTACTGCGGACTCTTCCCACTCCTTCCTGTGTCTCCTTCTCACGGGCAGCAAGCGCACCTTCTTACATAATTTCCATACTGTCACGTCATACGACACATACGTACACGACCTCGTGGAGCAGAGAGTTAGCAGCATGGGCAACATTAGCTATGATGATAGCGGAGCCGTGCGAGTGGTAATACGAGAGAAAGAAGGGTGCAAATCTGGTAACAAATGAAGGATGAATTAAATTCCAAGAAAAACAGCACTGGGTCCATCGTCTGGCGGTGGTTTGGCTTCAAGTGGGAATATGTCAAACAGACATCCGTAATCTGACAAGTATGCTGCAAAAGCGTTGCTACAAAAGTAGCATTACTGCTAATATGTAGCATCATTTGAAAAGTCACCTGCAAGAGAATGAAGAGTGCTTACTCTGCATGTCAACATCTCCAATCGGTGCCACACGCCCATACCATTAAAAGGCTGAGGAAACTATTTCCAGATCAACACCGTACAAAAAAAATTGTCAACAACAAAAGGAGGTAATGTCCGCAGTAACCTACCACATAGCGAAGGACGAACACTATTTGATTAGTGGCCTAGTGGTTAGAACAGGGGTCGGGAAGCTTTGTGGCTGAGAGAGCCATGAAAGGCAAATATCTTAAAATGTATTTCCGTGAGAGCCATATCATACTTTTTAACACTGAATTCAACTAAATGCCTGCATTTTTAAGTAAGACCAACATTTTTAGAGTATAATACGACTCTTATTCTTTTTAACAACATTGTTATTCTGAAGCTAAGCAATCATGAAGGAATTCCTCTTACCATTGACGCAACCTCTTGAACAGGTGCGGTAGAAAACGGATGGATGGATTAAAATGCATGAGAATGTTTTTATATTTTAACACTGTGATTAACAGTGGAATTATTCATTAATTATCATGTTAAGCAATGTCAGCTAAGATTTATCTGAGAGCCAGATGCAGTCATCAAAAGAGCCACATCTGGCTCGAGAGCCATAGGTTCCCTACCCCTGGGTTAGAGATCGATAGGTTGTGAGTTCAAACCTGATTCATACCAAAGACTATAAAAATGGGACCCGCTACCTCTCTGCTTGGCACTCAGCATCAAGGGTCAGAATTGGGGCTTAAATCACCTAAATCAGGGGTGTCAAACTCAAATACAGAGTGGGCCAAAATTTAAAACTGAACAAGGTTGAACAAATTAACCTTTTAATAGGGACCCAAACAAGTTTTGCATTGAATATTCAACAAGCAAGGCTTAAATAGGGCAGCACGGTGGTACAGGTGTTAGTGCATTTGCTTCACAATACGAAGGTCCTGAGTAATCCTGGTTCAATCCCGGGCTCGGGATCTTTCTGTGTGGAGTTTGCATGTTCTCCCCGTGACTGCGTGGGTTCCCTCCGGGTACTCGGGATTCCTCCCATGGAACAGGCAGAGCTTATATAACGTAATAGTGCAAAATCAACTTTCAAAAAACAAACGAAAAAACGTCAGTGGTATATTAAATACAAGTTATTTTTAAAAATTAATGCCTATTTCTATTTGCTGCCTTCTGAGGTAAATATCAACATTAACTTTTTCCACAGGCTAATAATTTCGAAAATAAAATAAAAATGAGGTGGGTGGGGTTTGGTGGTAGCGGGGGGGTGTATATTGTAGCGTTCCGGAAGAGTAAGTGCTGCAAGGGGTTCTGGGTATTTGTTCTGTTGTGTTACGGAGCAGGTGTTCTCCCGAAATGTGTTTTGTCATTCTTGTTTGGTGTGGGTTCACAGTGTGGCGCATATTTGTAACAATGTTAAAGTTGTTTATACGTCCACCCTCAGTGTGACCTGTATGGCAGTTCACCAAGTAGGTGCGTGTGACAGCCGCATATATTATGTGACTTGGCCAGCATGCTTTTTATATGGAGGAAAAGAGGACGTGAGGACATGTTGTAGAGGACGCTAAAGGCAGTGCCTGTAAGGCACGCTCCCAATATTGTTGTCCGGGTGGCAATCGGGAGAATGGTTGCCCAGGGAGATTTTCGGGAAGGGCACTAAACTTCGGGAGTCTCCCGGGAAAATCGGGAGGGTTGGCAAGTATGAGTATTAGCGGTGAATGTGGTGTTACCGGCGGGCCAGCTCTAATGTTAATTTGATATTGCCTCAAGGGCCAAATGAAATTAAACGGCTGGCCAATCTTGGCCCGCGGGCCAGAGTTTGACACCCATGACCTAAATGATTCCCCGGGCGCGTCCACCGGTGCTGCTCACTGCTCCCCTCACCTCCCAGGGCGTGAACAAGGGGATGGGTCAAATGCAGAGGACACATTTCACCACACCTAGTGTGTGTGTGGCAATCATTGGTACTTTAACTTAACTTAAGATAAAGTATTTTAATGGTAGACATAAAGAGACCTGAAAATAATAGGTTACAATAATCAAGTTTTGGTGATATTACTGAGATGAAATAAGTCTGTTTTAGTACACTCCTAATGTGTGACTCAAATGAGAGAGTTGGGTGGAAGATGATACCCAGATTCTTTACCGAGTCGTTTTTTGTCATTGTTTGGTTGTCAAATGTTAAAATGGGATTATTAAATCTGGAATCGGCATTTCCTACAATTCTGCTTGCAAGTCTTATGAAAAAATGAGTCTTTCTGCTCGGTTCTTTAGATGAGGAATTTCTCCTCCTGGGTAATAAACTTAGTTGAAATTCAATTTGCTCGGATTACCGCATTCACGCTTGAAAACCTCTTCTTCCCCGGATTGTAAGGCAGTGCTCTTCTTGACATCCCATCATTTAGCTGAGGGCTTTTCTCCGTGTGGAGATGATGTCATACGTCTATGATAATCCTTTCAACGTCCTTCACATAATCCTGTTTCCGAGCCAGCACATCATGGGAATCGGGCATCCGTGCGCCGAAGAAACTGAAACATCGAGCGCCACCATTTCTCATCTCATTAGGCTCCGGGCGACACGTTGTATCATGATCGTGTTTACTTGGAGGTGGTGTGTTGTGTGTGTGTACAGTATATGCATATACATGTGTGTGTGTGTGTGTGTTGGAAAGATAGCAGTCCACCCCCTGGCTTGTCAGTGACCTTCTTAATGAGCATCTTTGCAATATTCAAAGAGTGAAAACAACCCCAGCAATGTTTCTGCTTCACTAACATTTGTCATCAACGTTGTATCAATGCTGTATCCATTATGAAAATTAGTCATAATCTAAGTGACGCGACACTGAAGCCAGCATCACAACTGAAGTTTGGCCCGTGTGAGATGGGCGTGCTTCCCTTCAGTTGGCACAGATAGGTGGACTATAATACAATAGCTCCTGATAATGCACACATTCTATTAAAAAAAGAATAGAAATACAAAGATTTAAAATAAACCAAAATTCATAATCAAGGTCAAACTAACTTGGAGCTGGCCCCTTCCATTTCCAACATGACTGTGCACCAGTGCACAAAGCGAGGTCCATAAAGACATGGATGTGGATGAGCTTGACTGGCCTGCACAGAGTCCTGACCTGAACCAGATAGAACACCTTTGGGATGAATTAGAACGGAGACTGACAGGTAGGCCTTCTCGACCAACATCACCGGTTTGTCTGCTGATTAAAACTTATCATTTAATTACATTGAAATCATTTAGTTTAGTTTAGTCTTTATTTGAAGAGACAATGCACAGAAACAAATATGGTCTGTAGCAGATTATAGCTAAATAGCTCATTTCCATCTGCAGTCCCTGCCAACCTAAAATATAAGGACTCAAAAGTCATGCAATAAAATTATGACAATAAAATCATACCATAGCACAGATGTGGCCCGTTGAGCTCTTCAATCTGGCCCGCCGGACATTCCAAAATATTTTTTTACATCTTTACGATGGAAACCGTAGTCGCCATAATGATGCGCAGTGATGTTTGTTAAATGACCGTAAGTCTTGAACTATACAAAGTATTTCAATGGTTGGAATCTGCGCTTTTGTATGATATACTAGTTACTATGGTCATCTAATTAGGTACTATGGTCATCTAATTAGGTACTATGGTCATCTAAGTCACAGCAGCTCAGACGAGGCACCAAGCAGAGTGGGCGGGGAGCGTTTCCACAGCGCCCAGCCTGAAATGCGGGTGTCAGGGACAGACGTGGAAGGAGATTTTTACAACAAAGTTCTAAACCTTAGTGATATATCACACATATTAGACTGTAGGTGTTTTTTTTTTTTTTACCCTTCGTGTTCATATTTTGCCGTGTTTGTTGCAAATATGTCAATCGAGAGGGGGTGTGATGTTCATATGTTGTCAATATTCAGTGTTTTATCATTCATAGTTAATATTGTAAATCCCACATTCTTTTAATGTCATGTACATTCTGGGTGTCTCATTCAGTAAAAAAAGTTTTTTATTCCATTTTGTTTTTTTAAGGCGGTCGGTCATAACTTTTTCAGCATTCAATCAGACATTATTGTGAGGTTTTGTATTAGTGTTCCTAAAAATCAGATGTACCGGCCCTCAGAAACACTTTTTCCTCTAAATTTGGCCCCCGAGTCAAAATAATTGCCCAGGCCTGCCATAGCATGTAATGAAATTAAGAAAAGTCATAAAATGCCCTTTCATAGACACATACTTAATACAATACAACCACAGCTCGTTTACATCATCACACAAAGACAATACATGCTTTTGTTCACATCTGTCATCATTTTTAAAAACAACCATGATTTTAGCAGACACACTTAAAAATTTACGACAAAAAATGCTCTCATGGATAAATGTAATACACATGTCAAACATAGTGTCCACCTTAGTGACCGTGTGAGCAGCTTTGATTGCTCCAAAGCCACTTTTTAACTTCAATTGTGAATGAAAAGTAATCTGTTTGACCATGGGTGTCAAACTCTGGCCCGCTGTGTAATTTAATTTGGCCCTTGAGGCAATATCAATTTATCATTAGAGCTGGCCCGACGGTGTTATACAGCGTCGGTGCCGCTGTAACACCGCATTCACCGCTAATACTCATACTTGCCAACCCTCCTAATTTTCCCGGTTGACTCCCGAAGTTCAATGCCCCTCCCGAAAATCTCCCGGGGCAACCATTCTCCCGAATTTATACCGATTTCCACCTGGACAACTATATCGGGGGCGTGCATTTAAGGCACTGCCTTTAGCGTTCTCTACAACCTGTTGTCACGTCCGCTTTTCCTCCATACTAACAGCGTGTCACATAATATTTGTGGCTTTTACACACACACACACACACACACACACACACACACACACACACACACACACACACACACACACACACACACACAAGTGAATGCAATTCATACTTGGTCAACAGCCATACAGGTCACACTGAGGGTGGCCGTATAAACAACTTTAGCACTGTTACAAATATGTGCCACACTGTGAACCCACACCAAACAAGAATGACAAACACATTTCAGGTGAACATCCGCACCGTAACACAATAGAACAAATACCCAGGACCCCTTGCAGCACTAACTCTTCCGGGAAACTTCCAGCAAACTAACCAATAATTAACGTTTCATTCATGCAGTTTCTCTTGCTACTTCAAGGCTTGAATGTTTGGTTCATTCATTATTACTTCATTTTCAAATTTATTATTAGCCTGTGGAAAAAAATTGATATTTACCTCAGAAGATTGCAAATAGAAAAAAAGGCATACGATTTTTATTTAAATTTTATTTGATATGCCATTGATATTTTTTTAATTATCATTATTATTATTTGAAACTGGATTTTGCATGTCACTAAAGTTATATAAGCCTTGCTTGTTCAATATTTGATGCAAAACTTGTTTGGGTCCCTATTAAAAGGTTAATTTGTTCAACCTTGGCCCGCGGCTTTGTTCCGTTTAAAATTTTGGCCCACTCTGTATTTGAGTTTGACACCCCTGTGTTAGACTTTTCAAGTTTGTTGTGATGTTGTTGCATTCCTTTACGGCTTTAGATGAAAAGGCTGATTGTGCAAAAGATGTGTTACATCTTGGTAGGCTACACTGCTCCCTGGTGGAGGCTTGTGTCTTTCTAGTTGTCACAGCAGATGTAAACTGAACAAAGTGCTTAAGTGGCGCTGGTGCAGTGTTATTAGGATTCGATGGGCCATTCGTATTGATGCTAATCTTCGAATGTTAGATAAGTTTAACAATCTATATTTTTGGAGAACTAAACAGTGATGGCGGTGTTGTGGTTTTCGATAAAGGATTTTGAGCGATTGTTTGTGCAAAGTTTCCAATGGCCTCAGTGTCATTTTGCTTGCCTGCGACAAACATGTTATACAAAAATAAGAATGAGACATAATCATTGCATTAAAATAAGTTTGAGCTGCCTCCAGTGTTAATAAATTCCTGATAAATTTGAATGTTTTTGTGTTGTATTTAAGACTCTGGCACATCTGTTTGATGTAGTGATGGGTCTAAAATGAAACCCAGGTAACGATATTTACTAACATTTTGAATTATTTCCTTATTAACAGTTAAATTTGGAAGGGATGACATTTTATATTTGTTTACAAAATACATTGTTGCCGTTTTCTTGATGTTTATTGTAAGACAAGAGTCATGTAGCCATCTTGCCACCTTCTATTGTCGAAATAACAGATATCTTTAGGCAAAAAGGTTGGACTGTTGCCGTTGTTATTCATTGTACTTGTCAGTATTGAGCAGCAGCACACCTGACATACCTGGTGGCGCCATTTTCAAAAAGTCTTTCATTTTTAATGCAACCTTAATTATATTGAAATCATTTGTATTTTATTTCTTATTCTATTAATTATGCAAGATTGTATTTAGTTATATGTATTAATTATTTATTTACTGTGTATTATTTTCCACCATCCTCGTCACTGCCGTTGTGTCCTTGGGCAAGACACTTCACCCACCTGCTCCCAGTGCCACCCACACTGGTTTAAATGTAACTTAGATATTGGGTTTCACTATGTAAAGCGCTTTGAGTTGCTAGAGAAAAGCGCTATATAAATGTAATTCACACTTCACACACTAATGTTTTAATGTTGTAAATTTGATGTTTTATGTGTTGTTTACTGTATTTAATGTAACCTTGATGCTGCCCTCTTGGCCAGGTCTCCCTTGGAAAAGAGATCTTTGATCCCAAAGGGATTTTAACTGGTTAAATAAAGGCTAAATAAAATACATTAAAAAAATTAAAATAAATACAAAATTAATCACGCCCAACTGTGCAAAGAATCACATCGACAGTGTACAGAACTGTTTTTTTTACGGCACATTTAAAGATCAATTAAAACGTATCAGCATTTAAAACATATCTTATGTGGCACTGTCAAAATTAAAATTGCAAATAACACTAAAAGTGAAAAAATTTAATATTTGAACTCACCAGTCGATGCGGTATAAGCCGGTGGAGCCCCTCGTCGTCATCTGACCAGCGGAGCTAGACTCCAAGGTTGGCTGACAGTGATGTAGTTTCTCTTTAAATATCCTTCTGGAAAAGGGCATTGAAATTATATTTTAGCGTGTGATGGGTTAATAATTGTATTTAATTGAAAATCTATCTCTTTGTCCAATTATTGCCCTTTTTAACTATCCTGTTAACTTGGAAGGGCATACTTAGTCAACAGCCATACATGTCACACTAAGGGTGGCCGTCTAAACGAGGCCAACACTGTCATAAACATGTGCCATATAGTGAAACCACACTAAACAACAATGCCAAACACATTTCATGAGAATATTTGCACCGCAACACAACATAAATACAACAGAACAAATTCCCAGAATTCCCTGCAGCACCAACTCTGCGTTTTGTTCTCCTTTTCTGCTACGGCGCAACACTTCCCGCTTCCTGCTAAATTGAAACTTGTGATTGGATGCTCACTTTGGAATGACAAGTGAGCATCCAATCACAGGATTGTTAACATCAGGCTACTTAGAGAGGCTACTGTCAACAACTTGTGATCTGATTGGCTATCGCAACAGTCTATCAAATGTATGTGCCTGTTCACTTACAGTGCACAGACGTTGTTGATTCTGAAGGCCTCCGGCAGATTTGGAACAGCATGGCAACATAAGCTAGCTTAATTATGATTGGATACAAACTAAAACTAAAAACAACAGCACTGGAAGGAGCATAATATGGCATTAAGAGAATATTATTCATTTTATATAGTTTGGGAAAGTAAATAAAAAAAATAATCTTTAATTATGATTGCGGTTTCTGGTCATGTTAGGCCAGCAGAGAATGCCTTGCTGGCCCTGATGGACCACCACTGCTTGAAGCTACAGTTTGGTAAAAGTCACAAGTCGGGGGGAAAATTAGAACAAGGTAAAAATCTTAATGCCTCCGAGGTTCGGAGAACAGGTGCCAGTTGACAGGAAATGTGTGCTTTTCATAATATGACTCCTTTAACATAGCAGTGATGAAATGATAGCACCGTACAATTTTCCATTTAGGCTCTATGGCCGGGGTCCCCAAACTACGGCACGAGGGCCGAATCCGGCCCACGGGAAGTCCTAAGTTAAAAAAAAAAAATATTCCATCCATCCATTTTCTACCACTTATTCCCTTCTGGGTCGCGGGTGGGCGCTGGAGCCTATCTCAGCTACAATCGGGCAGAAGGCGGGGTACACCCTGGACAAGTCACCACCTAATCGCAGGGCCAACACAGACAGACAGACAACATTCACACTCACATTCACACACTAGGGCCAATTTAGTGTTGCCAATCAAGCCGAAGTACCCGGAGGGAACCCACACATTCACAGGTAGGACATGCAAACGCCACACAGAAAGATCCCAAGCCCGGGATTGAACCCAGAACTGCTCAGGACCTTCGTATTGTGAGGCAGACACATTAACCCCCCTACCACCGTGCTGCCCCATTTTGATGCAGTTTAGTGTAAAACAAATATGTTTCAGATCTGGCAAGTACCCACTTTTGTATACGGTCTAAAAGTATCCGACAAATTCGGGGGTCAATATTGTGGGAACAGGTGGAGCTAAAGCGGGTCGCCATTTTATTGGCTGACTGCCAAGAAGGAGGTCCAGAGTGCAAGTTATATGCGTGAGGAATGTGCTCCGGATCTATCTACAGCTTCACAGCAGATGCCTCCTCCCCCACACTCTCCCAGAGACACTACAAGTTGTTTTGGCAAGAACCACAGTCTCAGAACTGGGAGTCAAAGTGTGAGCTGATCAATATGTTTGTAGCACACATCGCTCTCTTCCTCACTTCTCACTGATGCAACAAACTTCATAAGTCAACAAAAGTTTGAGGAAAACAAAGGCTAACTTTAATCCTCAATCCTCACATTTTTCTCTTTAGGCCTAGCACCTTCATCTTTTACCATTTCCTTCCATCCATCCATCCATTTCTACCCCTTGTCCCGTTCAGGGTCGCGGGGGTTGATGGTGCGTGTCTCAGCTGCACATGGGCAGAAGGGGGTGTACACCCTGGACAAGTCGCCACCTCATCTCAGGGCCAACACAGATAGACAGACAACATTCACACTCACATTCACACACTAGGACCAATTTAATGTTGCCAATTAACCTATCCCCAGGTGCATGTCTTTGGACTTTTTAAAATGTTTATTATTGAAGCAATATGGTTGTTAAAGTTACGGATTTAGGGGATTTATGGGCACTTGTGAGGGCACCAAAGGGACTTATGTGTGTGTGCCGATGTGTTCATGTACTGTGAGTGGATTTTACCTTTTAAAATGTTTATTATTCTAGCATTAAGGTGGTTAAAGTTAAGGATTTGGGGGCTTTCTGGTCACTTATGAGGGCACCAAAGGGACTTAGGTGTGTGTGCCGATGTGTTAATGTACTGTAAGTGGATTTTACTTTTTAAAATGTTTATCATTGTAGCAATGTGGTTGTCAAAGTTAAGGATTTGGGGGCTTTCTGGTCACTTGTGAGGGCACCAAAGGGTCTTCTGTGTGTGTGCTGATGTGTTCATGTACTGTAAGTGGATTTTACTTTTTAAAATGTTTATTATACTAGCATTAAGGTGGTTAAAGTTAAGGATTTGGGGGATTGCTGGTCACTTGTGAGGGCACCAAAGGGACTTAGGTGTGTGTGCCGATGTGTTAATATACTGTAAGTGGATTTCACTTCTTAAAAAGTTTATCATTGTAGCAATATGGTTGTTAAAGTTAAGGATGTGGGGTCTTTCTGGTCACTTGTGAGGGCACTAAAGGGTCTTTTGTGTGTGTGCTGATGTGTTCATCTCCTGTAAGTGGATTTTACCTTTTAAAATGTTTATTGTACTAGCATTAAGGTTGATAAAGTTAAGGATTTGGGGGATTACTGGTCACTTGTGGGGGCACCAAAGGGACTTATATGTGTTTGCCGATGTGTTAATGTACTGTAAGTGGATTTTACTTTTTAAAATGTTTATTATACTAGCATTAAGGTGGTTAAAGTTAAGGATTTGGGGGATTACTGGTCACTTGTGAGGGCACCAAAGGGATTTAGGTGTGTGTGCCGATGTGTTAATGTACTGTAAGTGGATTTTACTTTCTAAAATGTTTATTATTGTAGCAATATGGTTGTTAAAGTTTAGGATTTGGTTTCCTATGATACAATAATATCTGCTTCACAGTCTGGTGGTTCACGGTTGGAATCTTGGCCTGCAATGAATACGATTACAAGTCCACTCTAAACATACTTGCCAACCTTGAAACCTGGGGGGCGTGTTCGGGGGTGGGGCGGGGGTCGTGGTTGGGGGAGGGGCGTGGTTGAGGGCGTGGTTAAGAGGGGAAGAGTATATTCACAGCTGTTGTGAGTGCGGTTGTGCACTGCACCGTCTAAAAGCCGTAGTTGTTATTTTCACATATGCATGATTGATTGATTGATTGAAACTTTTATTAGTAGATTGCACAGTTCAGTACATATTCCGTACAATTGACTACTAAATGGTAACACCCGAATAAGTTTTTCAACTTGTTTAAGTCGGGGTCCACGTTAATCAATTCATGGTACAAATATATACTATCAGCATAATACAGTCCTCACACAAGTTAATCATTATAGTATGTACATTGAATTATTTACATTATTTATATCCGGGGGGTGGGATGAGGATGAAATTGTCATCAACAATTGCATCAACAGAGAAATGGACATTGAAACAGTGTAGGTCTTACTTAGTAGGCTATGTACAGCGAGCAGAGAACATGGTGAGTTCAGATAACATAATAACAAGTATATACATTAGAAATACATTTGATTATTTACATTAGGTTATTTACAATCCGGGGAGATGGGATGTGAATGGAGGAAGGTATTAGTAAAGGGTTGAAAATGCCTGGAGGTGTTGCCTGGGGGTGTTGTGGTGCATGTACTGTAGATGGCAGTATTGTCCTGTTTAAGAGTGTCACACCATTGCTGTTTACGGCAGACGAACTGCTTTACGGTAGACGAAAACGTGACTGCTGTTGCTATGTGTTGCTACTGCGCTGGGAGGACGTTAATGAAACTGCCTATTAATAAACCCACATAAGAAACTAAGAACTCGCCCTCGATCATTCTACAGTTAAAACGTCATTGGGCAGGCACGCTGTTTGTATTGTGGGAAAGCGGACGTGAAAACAAGTTGTCGACACGTCACTCAGGTCCGCATGGAGCTCCGCCTGAATTACGGGAGATTTTCGGGAGAAAATTTGTCCTGGGAGGTTTTCGGGAGAGGGGCTAAATTTCAGGAGTCTCCCGGAAAATCCAGGAGGGTTGGCAAGTATGACTCTAAAATATATTTAGTAATTATCAAAAATATTCATCATATACCGTATTTTACTGGTTTCTTAAATCCGGTGAATCACCGAGACTGGGAATAACCAATTTACTCGTTATTATTTAGACCAGTTGATCTGCCCCCACAGATGACACGCTAGCTGTTCAAAGTCCGGGATGGACCGCGCATTTGTGCATCAGTTGAGGACGTCGCTGCATTGCTGACTTGTCTCCAACCAATACGATTTCTTGCTGGCCGCACTATGGACTGGACTCTCACACTATTAACTAGATCCACTATGGACTGGACTCTCACACTAGTCTTTATTTTTTTGCCCTGATGTGGGATCTGAGCCAAAGATGTTGTTGTGGCTTGTGCAGCCCTTTGAGACACTCGTGATTTAGGGCTATATAAATAATCTTTGATTGAGTGATTATTGTCTCAGTATTAGGGAGTCATGTATTGAATTACACTCAAAAGTAAAATTGTTATCAATAACAACAATTAACAATTGTAAGTCAGGGTGTCCCTTTTTCACTTACGTTACACAATACCGATATTTGAGCCTGGAGTATTGACTTGATTTGATACAATATCCTGAATAATTATGTTGTTTTGTTGTGTGAAACGTTGGAAAACGCTTGATCAAGTTGATTTACTCCATCAGAAAACAATGGTAAGTACCAAAAAATACTTGATTGATTTGTAACTGTCCGGAATGAACCCAGGCTGTCTTTAAGTTGAAGTGTAGTGGTATTTGTTTTTGTTTTTCTTGGCGACACCTGGTCACCATGATAATTTGTTTGGCCAAGTTTGTGAAGCAGTAAGTTGATGATGCGGACACGTTTGTTACTGGACACACTCTAGTACGTTTCTGCCTTGGAGGCTTTGCATCTGTAAGTGTTCTGCAGCTATTGCCAATTTCAGTTCTTTTGGGACAGCCCCTTGGGATGCAGCATCTCATTTTCAAGGGGGAATCTATACAAATACAGAAAATATAAAACACAAAAAACTATTCTAAAAAAATAAAGTTTAGAGTTATTTAGTTTATTTTGAAAAATGTCATGTTTTAGACAAATATTGTTCAATTACAGACACTTACCACGTATGTCTAGCGCATATGCTATTGTGTGCTTAGCTGTTGTGTAGTTGCTAGGTCCTACTACTTACGTACTGTATATAGCTCCAGCCTATTTTGCTGATTGTATTGTACCATATGTCCCGCCAAGAAATCTGCGTTCAAAGAACTCCGGTTTATTAGTGATTCTCAGACCCCAAAAAAAGTCTGCGGGTTATAGAGAGTTTTCTATTCGGGCTCCAGTACTCTGGAATGCCCTCCCGGTAATAGTTCAAGATTCTACCTCAGTAGAAGCATTTAAGTCCCATCTTAAAACTCATTTGTATACTCTAGCCTTAAAATAGACCCCCCTCTAGACCAGTTGATCTGCCGTTTCTTTTCTTTTCTGCCGCCCTCTCCCTTGTGGAAGGGGGCAGAGGTCCGGTGGCCATGGATGAAGTGCTGGCTGTCCAGAGTCGGGACCCGGGACCCGGGGTAGACCGCTTGCCTGTGCATCGGTTGGGGACATCTCTGCACTGCTGACCCGTCTCAGCTCGGGATGGTCTCCTGCTGGCCCCACTATGGACTGGACTCTCACTATTATGTTAGACCCACTATGGACTGGACTCTCACTATTATGTTAGACCCACTATGGACTGGACTCTTACTATTATGTTAGACCCACTATGGACTGGACTCTCACTATTATGTTAGATCCACTATGGACTGGACTCTCACAATGTTATGCTAGACCCACTCGACGTCCATTGCATCCGGTCTCCCGTAGAGGAGGAGAAAGTCACCCACGTCTGCGGTCCTCTCCAAAGTTTCTCAGTCATTCATATTGACATCCTACTGGGTTGTGAGTTTTTCCTTGCCCTTATGTGGGCTCTGAACCGAGGATGTCGTTGTGACTTGTGCAGCCTTTTGAGACACTCATGATTTAGGGCTATATAAATAAAAATTGATTGATTGATTGATTGATTGATTGATTGATTGATTGATTGATTGATTGATAGTTGCCTATAGCCTACCGCATCTACCTTTTGTACAAACCCTGTTTCCATATGAGTTGGGAAATTGTGTACATGTAAATATAAACGGAATACAATGATTTTCAAATCATTTTCAACCAATATTCAGTGGAATATGCTACAACATATTTGATGTTCAAACTGATAAACATTTTTTTTTGCAAATAATCATTAACTTTAGAATTTGATGCCAGCAACACGTGACAAAGAAGTTGGGAAAAGTGGCAATAAATGCTGATAAAGTTGAGGAGGGCTCATCAAACACTTATTTGGAACATCCCACAGGTGTGCAATCTAATTAGGAACAGGTGGGTGCCATGATTGGGTATAAAAACAGCTTCCCAAAAAATGCTCAGTCTTTCACAAGAAAGGATGGGGCGAGGTACACCCCTTTGTCCACAACTGCGTGAGCAAATAGTCAAACAGTTTAAGAACAACGTTTCTCAAACTGAAATTTCAAGAAATTTAGGGATTTCAACATCTACGGTCCATAATATCATCAAAAAGTTCAGAGAGTCTGGAGAAAAAACTCCATGTAAGCGGCAGACGGCACTGTATCAAAAACCGACATCAATCTCTAAAGGATATCACCACAGGAACACTTCAGAAAACCACTGTCACTAAATACAGTTCTTCGCTACATCTGTAAGTCCAAGTTAAAACTGTACTATGCAAAGCGAAAGCTATTTATCAACAACATCCAGGAACACCGCAGGCTTCTCTGGGCCCGAGATCATCTAAGATGGACTGATGCAAAGTGGAAAAGTGTTCTGTGGTCTGACGAGTCCACATTTCAAATTGTTTTTGGAAATATTCGACATTGTGTCATCCGGACCGAAGGGGAAACGAACAATCCAGACTGTTATCGACGCAAAGTTCAAAAGCCGGCATCTGTGATGGTATGGGGGTGCATTAGTGCCCAAGGCATGGGTAACTTACACATCTGTGAAGGCACCATTAATGCTGAAAGGTACATACAGCTTTTAGAACAACATATGCTGCCATCTAAGCGCAAGACAATGCCAAGCCACATTCAGCACGTGTTACAACAGCGTGGCTTCGTAAAAAAAGAGTGTGGGTACTATCCTGGCCCGCCTGCAGTCCAGACCTGTCTACCATCGAAAATGTGTGGCGCATTATGAAGCGTAAAATACGAAGACGGAGGCCCCGGATTGTTGAAGGACTGAAGCTCTACATAAAACTAGAATGGGAAAGAATTCCACTTTCAAAGCTTCAACAATTAGTTTCCTCAGTTCCCAAACGTTTATTGAGTGTTGTTAAAAGATAAGGTTATGTAACACAGTGGTGAACATGCCCTTTCCCAACTACTTTGGCACGCGTTGAAGCCAGGAAATTCTAAGTCAGTTATTATTTGCATAGAAAAAAAAAGTTTGAGTTTGAACATCAAATATCTTGTCTTTGTAGTGCATTCAATTGAATATGGGTTGAAAAGGATTTGCAAATCATTGTATTCCGTTTATATTTACATCTAACACAATTTCCCAACTCATATGGAAACAGGGTTTGATAAATATTTCATTAAAATACAAGAAAACCATGAACTTGGCATACCGACTGATTGATTGATTGATACTTTTTTTAGTAGACGCCATGTTAATGTTCAAGTGGCCCAATTACGTGTGCCAACGGTACCGGACAAATAGGTTTTTCCACCCAAAAAGAGAGGCAGAGGGTTGGAGCTAATCCAGGAGGAGCTATACACAGGTTTCACTGTCGCTGCTAACATGAGCGTTGAAGTCCCCCAGTAGAACGAGGGCACGAAAAACATATTTCTTGAAAATGTTTTCCCCATGAATTTGGTTAAGTCCAAAACCTGCATCAGATTAAGGTAAAGTTTAATAATAGTTTCAGATCCATCCATCTTCTTCTGCTTATCCGAGGTCGGGTCGCGGGGGAAGCAGCCTAAGGAGGGAAGCCCAAACTTCCCTCTCCCAAGCCAGCTCCTCCCGGGGGATCCCGAGGTGTCCCAGGCCAGTCGGGAGACATAGTCTTCCCAACGTGTTCAGGTCTTTACTGCCGGTCGGACGTGCCCGAAACACCTCCCTAGGGAGGCGTTCGGGTGGCATCCTTACAAGATGCCTGAACCACCTCATCCGGCTCCTCTCCATGTGGAGGAGCAGCGGCTTTAGTGATCTTGTCCTTTCGGTCATAACCCAAAGCTCATGACCATAGGTGAGGACGGGAACATAGATCGAGCGGTAAATAGAGGGCTTTGCCTTCCGGCTCAGCTCCTTCTTCACCACAATGGATCGATACAGCGTCCGCACCTATCCCCACCGATTCAATTGGCAAGATCTCCTCCCCAATTCGGAGAGTTTCAGATAAATACATGAAAATGTCAAAAAATACAAACCACGTTTCCATTTGAGTTGGGAAATTGTGTTAGATGTAAATATAAACGGAATACAATGATTTGCAAATCATTTTCAACCCATATACGGTTGAATATACTACAAAAGCAACATATTTGATGTTCAAACTCATAAACTTTATTTTTTTTTTGCAAATAATAATTAACTTAGAATTTCATGGCTGCAACACGTGCCAAAGTAGTTGAGAAAGGGCATGTTCACCACTGTGTTACATCACATTTTCTTTTAACAACACTCAATAAACGTTTGGGAACTGAGGAAAATAATTGTTGAAGCTTGGAAAGTGGAATTATTTCCCATTCTTGTTTTATGTAAAGCTTCAGTCGTTTAACAGTCCGGGGTCTTGTTGTCATATTTTACGTTTCATAAGGCGCCACACATTTTCGATGGGGGACATGTTTGGACTGCAGGCAGGCCAGAAAAGTACCTGCACTCTTTTACTACGAAGCCACGCTGTTGTAACACGTGGCTTGGCATTTTCTTGCTGGAATTAGCAGGGGCGTCCATGATAACGTTGCTTGGATGACAACATATGTTGCTCCAAAACCTGTATGGACCATTCAGCATTAATGGTGCCTTCACAGATGTGTAAATTACCCATGCCTTGGGCACTAATACACCCCCATACCATCACAGATGCTGGCTTTTCAACTTTGCGCCTATAACAATCCGGATGGTTCTTTTCCTCTTTGTTCGGGAGGACACCACGTCCTCTGTTTCCAAATATGATTTAAAAGATGGACTTGTCAGACCACAGAACACTTTTCCACTTTGCATCAGTCCATCTTAGGTGAGCTCTGGCCCAGCGAAGCCGGCGGCGTTTCAGGGTGTTGTTGATAAATGGGTTTGGCTTTGCATAGCAGAGTTTTAACTTGCACTTACAGATGTAGCAACCAACTGTAGTTACTGACAGTGGTTTTATGAAGTGTTCCTGAGCCCATGTGGTGATATCCTTTACACACTGATGTCGGTTTTTGATGCAGTACCGCCTTAGGGATCAAATGTCCGTGATATCATCGCTTACGTGCAGTGATTTCTCCAGATTCTCTGAACCTTTTGAAGATTTTACGGACCGTAGATGGTAAAATCCCTAAATTCCTTGCAATAACTCGTTGAGAAATGTTGTTCTAAAACTGTTCGACAATTTGCTTAAAAGGTGGTGACCCTCGCCCCATCCTTGTTTGTGAATTACTTAGCATTTCTGTCAGAGTTGCCACTGACAGTTTGTTTGTGTTTTAGTTTCTCCTCTGTGTGTTTAGTATTTCCTGTCCTTAGTTCCTGTCTAGTGCTCTTATTTTGGTTCAGCTTCCTGTTTGTCTCCCTGTGTCCTGATTTCACTCAGCTGCGGCTGATTGGCATCTGGTCACACCCGATGTCAATCAGCCAGCTCCTATTTTACCTGCTTTGTTCCTCCAGTCAGGGCTGGATCATTGTATTGTCAGTCGGACATGTCGTTGCCATATGTTGCTCTTGTCGTGTCTGTGATTCTTTTCAGCAATTACCTGTCGTGCTACATTTTGTCCTGGTCGTCGTAGCGGTAAGCTGTTCTTGTTAGCCATTAGTTATTTCCGGTTTTTCTGTTTGCTATCCTCTAGCTTCCATTCTAAAGTTCCTTTTTGTTTTCTAGCTTCCAGTGCTAGCTCCCTTAGTTTGTTATTCCATCTCTGCATTTTGGGGTTCAACCACTAATAACCCTGACAATTTCATGGAAGCTGCTTTTATACCCAATCATGGCACCCACCTGTTCCCAATTAGCCTGCACACCCGTGGGATGTTCCAAATAAGTGTTTGATGAGCATTTCTCAACTTTTTTTGCCACCTTTCCCAACTTCTTTGTCACGTGTTGCTGCCATCAAATTCTAATGTTAATGATTATTTGCACAAAAAAAAAAGATGTTTATCGGTTTGAACATCAAATATGTTGTCTTTGTAGCATATTCAACTGAATATGGGTTGAAAATGATTTGCAAATCGTTGTATTCCGTTTATATTTACATCTAACACAATTTCCCAACTCATATGGAAACGGGGTTCGTAAGAGTTAATTCTGCTTGGGGCCCCATTTCAGCTAGTTTAGGCAGTTTGAGGGTTTTTTTGTTCTCTTTATCGGCCATTTGTGGGTGCACTGCAGCTTAAACCGAGGCCAAATCTCTCCCCGTAGTCCAAATAAGTGGAGCGCACAAATGTTTCAGCGTGTCACTTCCAGGGTCTGGACTGGCTTGATTGGCGCCGCCTGGAGAAGAAGTTCATATTCTGGAAGGTTCCGGGGCATGTGCGGCCCCTGCTTGACGTCGCTTGAATGTAAAAACCCGCCGTGACAAATACCGGTGACCCATTTTTGGGCGAAGATGGCGAATGGCCCGGTGTGCTTGCAGCTCACGTTATCAAGGCGGACCCGGCGTGCGGGAACGTGTAGTATGTGCTGCGTCATTCAACTATTTCCATCGGCATCCCTGCACTACGCCAGCTGGAGCTGCCCACTTTCATCCCTCACTTGGTATCTTGTAAAAATACCCCCCTGACCCTCATGCTTCACTCGGGGCAACTCCTCACCGCTCTCTGGGCCAATGAGAAACAGCGGGCGTGACCTTCCTGCGTGACTCTTTTCACCATGTTTGACTTCACCCAAACCTGCTCTTTGGAAATCTAGTTTTTCCTCCGAGAAGCCACAAACAGGATTTGGTATATGTGAAGGGGTGAGTCATTGAACAACATACACCTTACAGTCCTATAACTTGGTATTTGAAACATGCTAACTGTATTAATGTTTACGTTAACATTAACGGGCTAGCTTTTTGAGCAAATTTTGCAGCTGTTTGTCTTAGTTTGTGAAACTTGTTACCTGTTAGCGTGCTAAATTTAGCATGCTAACATAATAGCGCTAACTTTTTAGCTAACTTTGTAGCTAACTTCAAATTTTTTCTCCAATTCCGCACCCATATACACCATACAGTCATATAACTGGGTTTTTGAAACATGCTAACGGTATTAATGTTTACGTTAACATTAACTGACTAGCTTTTTGAGCTAATTTTGCAGCTGTTTATCTTAGTTTGTGAAACTTGTTACCTTTTAGCGTGCTAAATTTAGCATGCTAACATAATAGTGCTAACTTTTTAGCAAATTTTTTAGCTAACTTCAAATTTTTTCTCTAATCCCGCAGCCATACACCTTACAGTCATATAACTTGGTATTTGAAACATGCTAACTGTATGCATGCTTACGTTAACATTAACGAGCTAGGTTTTTGAGCTAATTTTGCAGCTGTTTATCTTAGTTTGTGAAACTTGCTACCTGTTAGCGTGCTAAATTTAATATGCTAACATAATAGCGCTAACTTTTTAGCTAATTTTTTAGCTACCTTTGCAGCTAATTTAAAAAAATTATCCAATTCCGCAGCCATACACCTTACAGTCATATAACTTGGTATTAAAATTAACGGACTAGCTTTTTGGGCTAATTTTGCAGCCGTTTACCTTAGAGACATGAAACTTGGTAGGTGACACGTGTTACCTGTTAGCTAATGAATTTAGCATGCCAAAATAATAGCGCTAATTTTAGTTGAAGTGGGATGATAATCTCTCAACAAAAATGAGCGCTTTAGATCAGATTTTTACGTGAACATTAACAGAATAGCTTTTTGAGCAAATTTTGCAGCCGTTTAACTTAGTATGTGACACTTGTTACCTGTTAGCGTGCTAAATTTAGCATTCTAACATGATAGCGCTAACTTTTTAGCACATTTTTTAGCTAATTTTGTAGCTAACTTTAGATTTTTTTTGTCCAATTCTGCAGCCATACACCTTACAGTCATACAACTTGGTATTTGGAACATGATAACTGTATGCATGTTTATGTTAACATTAACTGACTAGCTTTTTGAGCTAATTTTGCAGCCGTTTACCTTTAGTTTGTGAAACTTGTTACCTGTTAGCGTGCCAAATTTAGCATGCTAACATAATAGCGCTAACTTTTTAGCACATTTCTTAGAAAATTTTGTAGCTAACTTTACATTTTTTTCTCAAATTCCGAAGCCATACCCATTACAGTCATATAACTTGGTATTAAAATTAACTAACTAGCTTTTTGGACTAATTTTGCAGCTGTTTACCTTACAAACATGTAACTTGGTGTGTGACACGTGTTACCTGTTAGCTGCTGAATTTAGCATGCCAAAATAATAGCGCTAATTTTAGTTGAAGTGTGATGATAATCTTTCAACAAAAATGAGCGCTTTAGATCAGATGTTTACGTGAACATTAACAGAATAGCTTTTTGAGCTAATTTTTCAGCCGTTTAACTTAGTATGTGACACTTGTTACCTGTTAACGTGCTAAATTTAGCATTCTAACATGATAGCGCTAACTTTTTAGCACATTTTTTAGCTAATTTTGTAGCTAACTTTAGATTTTTTTCTCCAATTCCTTAGTCATACACTTTACAGTCATAAAACTTGGTATTTGAAACATGCTAACTGTATGCATGTTTACGTTAACATTAACTGACTAGCTTTTTGAGCTAAGTTTGCAGCCGTTTACCTTTAGTATGTGACATTTCTTACCGGTTAGCGTGCCAAATTTAGCGTGCTAACATTATTGTGCTAACTTTTTAGCTAACTTTACGTTTTTTTCTCTAATTCCGCATCCATACACCTTACAGTCATATAACATGGTATTTGAAACATGCTAACTGTATGCATGTTTACGTTAACATTAACAGACTAGCTTTTTGAGCTGATTTTGCAGCCGTTTACCCCGGACACATGTAACTTGGGATGTGACACTTGTTACCTGTTAGCATGCTAACTTCAGCATGCTAAAATAATAGAGCTAACTTTTTCGCTAACTTTACGTTTTTTTTCTCAAATTCCGCAGCCATACACCATATAGTCATATAATTTGGGATTTGGAACATACTAACTGTATGCATGTTTACATTAACATTAACGGGCTAGCTTTTTGAGCTCATTTTGCAGCCGTTTACCTTAGTTTGTGACACTTGTTACCTGTTAGCGTGCTAAATTTAGTATACTAACATAATAGCGGTAATTCCACAGCCATACACCTTACAGTTATATAGCTTAGTATTTGAAACATGCTAACTGTATGCATGTTTACGTTAAGATTAACGAGCTATCTTTTTGAGCTAATTTTGCAGCCGTTTACCTAAGAGACATTTAACTTGGTATGTGACACTTGTTACCTGTTAGCGTGCTGAATTTAGCATGATAAATTAATGGCGCAAACTTTACGTTCATTTTCTCTAATTCCGCAGCCGTACACCTTACAGTCATAAAACTTGGTATTTGAAACATGCTAACTGTAGCCATGTTTCCATTATCAATCAATCAATCAATCAATGTTTAATTATATAGCCCTAAATCACTAGTGTCTCAAAGGGCTGCACAAACCACTACGACATCCTCGGTAGGCCCACATAAGGGCAAGGAAAACTCACACCCAGTGGGACGTCGGTGACAATGACGACTATGAGAACCTTGGAGAGGAGGAAAGCAATGGATGTCGAGCGGGTCTAATATGATACTGTGAAAGTTCAATCCATAATGGATCCAACACAGTCGCGAGAGTCCAGTCCAAAGCGGATCCAACACAGCAGCGAGAGTCCCGTTCACAGCGGAGCCAGCAGGGAACCATCCCAAGCGGAGGCGGATCAGTAGCGCAAAGATGTCCCCAGCCGATACACAGGCAAGCAGTACATGGCCACCGGATCGGACCGGACCCCCTCCACAAGGGAGAGTGGGACATAGGATAAAAAGAAGAGAAACGGCAGATCAACTGGTCTAAAAGGGGAGTCTATTTAAAGGCTAGAGTATACAAATGAGTTTTAAGGTGAGACTTAAATGCTTCTACTGTGGTGGCATCTCAAACTGTTACCGGGAGGGCATTCCAGAGTACTGGAGCCCGAAATGAAAACGCTCTATAGCCCGCAGACTTTTTTGGGGCTTTGGGAATCACTAATAAGCCGGAGTCCTTTGAACGCAGATTTCTTGCCGGGACATATGGTACAATACAATCGGCAAGATAGGATGGAGCTAGACCGTGTAGTATTTTATACGTAAGTAGTAAAACCTTAAAGTCACATCTTAAGTGCACAGAAAGCCAGTGCAGGTGAGCCAGTACAGGCGTAATGTGATCAAACTTTCTTGTTCTTGTCAAAAGTCTAGCAGCCGCATTTTGTACCAACTGTAATCTTTTAATGCTAGACATGGGGAGACCCGAAAATAATACGTTACAGTAGTCGAGGCGAGACGTAACAAACGCATGGATAATGATCTCAGCGTCTTTAGTGGACAGAATGGAGCGAATTTTAGTGATATTACGGAGATGAAAGAAGGCCTTTTTAGTAACGCTTTTAATGTGTGCCTCAAAGGAGAGAGTTGGGTCGAAGATAACACCCAGATTATTTACCGTGTCGCCTTGTTTAATTGTTTGGTTGTCAAATGTTAGAGTTGTATTATTAAATAGAGGTCGGTGTCTAGCAGGACCGATAATCAGCATTTCCGTTTTTTTGGCGTTGAGTTGCAAAAAGTTAGCGGACATCCATTGTTTAATTTCATTAAGACACCCCTCCAGCTGACAACAATCCGGCGTGTTGGTCAGCTTTAGGGGCATGTAGAGTGGGGTGTCATCAGCATAACAGTGAAAGCTAACACCGTATTTGCGTGTGATGTCACCTAGCGGCTGCATGTAGATGCTGAAGAGTGCAGGGCCAAGGACCGAACCCTGGGGAACTCCACACGTTACCTTAACGTAGTCCGAAGTCACATTGTTATGGGAGACGCACTGCATCCTATCAGTAAGATAAGAGTTAAACCAAGACAGGCCTAAGTCTGACATACCAATTCGTGTTTTGATACGTTCTAATAAAATATTATGATCGACGGTATCGAAAGCAGCGCTAAGATCGAGGAGTAGCAACATAGATGACGCATCAGAATCCATCGTTAGCAATAGATCATTAGTCATTTTTGCGAGGGCTGTCTCCGTAGAGTGATTTGCCCTGAAACCGGATTGAAAGGTTTCACATAGATTGTTAGACGCTAAGTGTTCATTTAACTGCTGCGCAACAATTTTTTCGAGGATTTTTGAAATAAAGGGAAGGTGAGTTTACCATGAGGTCAGGATCGAGGTTAGGTCTTTTAAGAAGAGAATGAATAGCCGCTTTTTTGAATGCTAGGGGAACAGTGCCCGAGGAAAGTGATAAGTTTATAATATTTAGCACTGATGGACTTAATAATACAAAGAGCTCCTTGATCAGTTTCCCAGGAAGTGGGTCAAGTAAACATGTTTGTTTTATTCCATTTACACGTTGTAACAATTCCTCTAATGTTATTTCCTCAAAACAAGAAACTATTTTGGAGGGCAGTATCCGCCGTATATACCATCGTGTCAGTGTTAATAGAACCCCGTTGTAGCTGGGACGCATTGTCTTTAATGTCCTTTCTAATGATTTCAATTTTCTTACTAAAGAATTGCATAAAGTCATCAGCTGAGTGGGTGGAGCTACTGGAAGGAGTCCCTTGTTGGGTTAGCGATGCTACCGTACTAAACAAAAATTTAGGATCGTTTTTATTACGGTGGATGAGATTTGAGTAATATTTAGCTTTAGCTAAGGTAAGCATGCGTTTATAAGTTATTAAACCATCACTCCATGCTAACTTGGTATTTGACACGTGTTACCTGTTAGCGTGCTAAATGTAGCATGCTAAAATAATAGCGGTAACTTTAGCGCTCCTTGACCCAATAGTTGGTTAAAAATTATACATTTTACTGCTGGTTTGTCTTACTCTTTCCCAACTGCTGATCAACACAATTTTTATATCATTAAAATATACGCAAAAGCAAGATATACATTTTTTTTTTTTTTACAAGAGTTGCCGTGTATGGTCATAGTCGGGGTCGCATTTTACTCCGTGGATCGTTCTCCCAGGATGCAGACAGGACTCCGGAGGCAAGGTGCAGGTAAGGAAATTATTTACTGTCCATAAATCATGCGGGAAACAAACAAAAGCACGGGAAGCTAAGGCAATAGCGGACACTTGTGAGGGCACCAAAGGGACTTATGTGTGTGTGTGCCAATGTGTTAATGTACTTTTAAGTGGATTTTAATTTAAAAATGTTTGTTATTGTAGCAATATGGTGGTAAATTTAAGGATTTGGGGGCTTTCTGGTCACTTGTGAGGGCACCAAAGGGTCTAAAGTGTGTGTGCCGATGTGTTTATGAACTGTAAGTGGATTTTACCTTTTAAAATGTTTATTATATTAGCATTAAGGTGGTTAAAAATAAGGATTTGGGGGATTGCTGGTCACTTGTGAGGGCACCAAAGGGTCTTCTGTGTGTGTGCCGATGTGTTCATGTACTGTAAGTGGATTTTACCTTTTTAAAATGTTTATTAGGGCAGCACGGTGGAGGAGGGGTTAGTGCATCTGCCCCACAATACAAAGGTCCTGAGCAGTCCTGGGTTCAATCCCGGGCTCGGGATCTTTCTGTATGGAGTTTGCATGTTCTCCCCGTATTTGCGTGGGTTCCCTCCGGATATTCCTGCTTCCTCCCACTTCTGAAGACATGCACCTGGGGATAGGTTGATTGGCAACACTAAATTGGCCCTAGTGTGAATTTGGTTGTGGATGTTGTCTGTCTATCTGTGTTGGCCCTGCGATGAGGTGGTGACTTGTCCAAGGTGTACCCCCCGCGACCCCAAGGGGGACAAGCGGTAGGAAATGGATGGATGGAAAATGTTTATTATTCTCGCATAAATGTGGTTAAAGTTAAGGATTTGGGGGATTCCTGGTCACTTGTGAGGGCACCAAAGGGACTTCTGTATGTGTGCTGATCCATTAATGTACTGTAAATGGCTTTTACTTCATAAAATGTTTATCATTGTAGCAATATGGTTGTTAATGTTAAGGATTTGGGGGATTTCTGGTTGCTTTTGAGGACACTAAAAGGACTTCTGTGTGTGTGCCAATGTGTTAATGTACTGTGTGTGGAATTTACTTTTTAAAATGTTTATTATTTTAACAATATGGTTGTTAAAATCAAAGATTTGGGGGAATTCTTATCACTTGTGAGGGCACCAAAGGGACTTCTGTATGTGTGCCGATCTGTTAATCCCTTTTAGAAAAAAAGTACCTTTTTAATAAACAAAGCATGTTACCCAAAAATGTGTTTCACATTGAAAAACAATCCCAAAATGGTTCATAGTTTTGAAATCCCAGAAATTGAGTTAAAATAATAGCCTTAAAACCCAAATAATGGATTGCTCTTCATAAAAATAATTCCAAAATTTAACCCAACACTCGCCACTCACAAATTGGGTTATCAAAATAACCCAGCATTGTTTAGTGTGTAATGCAAAATAGTTGTGTTATAAGCTAAAAATGGTACAATTCCTTGTTTCAGGCCTGCTGTTTATCTCAAATCCACTGATAAAGTTGTGACGGTTGGAGCTCAGTTATCAGGCGCCACGCCTCCCAAGAGCCATTAGGCAAAAACTATCATCTACTACCAGGAGAGGAGATCAAGAAAACCAAAGAACTGCACAACAAAAGGTGTGTTTTGCCGTACTCTCACATGACCTCGATATTGATACAAATACGATATTTCAGTTGAATTAGACCAAGGTTCACAAACTTTACATTTGTATGGTGAGCGAAAAGATAATTAATGAGTGTAGTGCGTCACACGGCTGACTTATGTAATGTAGATGGATTCCCGTGTTTCTGACGGGACTGTAATCATTTTGAGGTCCAATTTGCAGACTAGGCCATGACGCATGTATGTGCATGTCATTTTCTTTCTTCTTTTATTTTAAAGGCCTACTGAAATGAGATTTTCTTATTTAAACGGGGATAGCAGGTCCATTCTATGTGTCATACTTGATCATTTCGCAATATTGCCATATTTTTGCTGAAAGGATTTGGTAGAGAACATCCACGATAAAGTTCTCAACTTTTGGTCGCTAATAAAAAAGCCTTGCCTGTACCAGAAGTAGCAGACGATGACGTCACATGTTTGATGGCTCCTCACATCTTCACATTGATTTTAATGGGAGCCTCCAACAAAAAGAGCTTTTCGGACCGAGAAATCAACAATTTCCCCATTAATTTGAGCGAGGATGAAAGATTTGTGTTTGAGGAAATTGATAGCGACGGGCTAGAAAAAAACAACAAAAAAAAACAAAAAAAAAACGCGATTGCATTGGGACGGATTCCGATGTTTTTAGACACATTTACTAGGATAATCCTGGGAAACCCCTTATCTTTCTATTGTGTTGCTAGTGTTTTAGTGAGTTTAATAGTACCTGACAGTCAGAGGCAGGGGTGCCGCTAGGGATTTTGGGCCCCATGAAAAGAATCTTTACAGGGCCCCCAACACATAATTTCATATAATTTCATCATCATTAGGGGCCTCTCTGGGCCCCCCTCTATCATGGGCCCCTAGAATCCGTCTCCTTTACCCCCCCTTTTCGGCGCCCCTGGTCGGAGGTGTGTCTCCACGGGTGTCTTGACGCCAATGTCTCAGGGGAATCGACGGCAGCTTTATGGACGGCAAAAGCTCAGCTTTTCTCCAGTAAGAAGCAACTTTTAACCACAATTTTCTCACCGAAACCTGCTGGTTGACATTCCGTCGTGATTCATGTTTGCTTGACCGCGCTCTGATCCATAGTAAAATTTCACCTCCAGGAATTTAAAACAAGGAATCACCGTGTGTTTGTGTGGCTAAAGGCTAAAGCTTCCCAACTCCATCTTGTTACTGTGACTTCTACAAAATTAATTGAACAAATTGCAAAAGATTCAGCAACACAGATGTCCAAAATACTGTGTAATTATGCAGTTAAAGCAGACGACATTCAGCTGTGTGTGTGCGCAGCGCTCATACTTCCTAAAACCCGTGACGTCTTGCGTACATTACACAACGTTTTCAAGACGAAACTCCCGGGAAATTTTAAATTGTAATTTAGTAAACTAAAAAAGCCGTATTGGGATGTGTTGCAATGTTAATATATCATCATTGATATATAAACTATCAGACTGCGTGGTGGGTAGTAGTGGGTTTCAGTAGGCCTTTAAAGGCTATAAACATGTTGTAAAAACAAATCTTCGCAATAATACTATTTTCGTCCTCCAATCTTACTGTTCTCAGATCGGATTCTATTCCTCTGACAAAATAGAGAACTCAAAATGTTTTGTAGCAAGTAACTACAATAAAAGTGATTAAAAAAAAATTGTAATAAATGTGACATTATTCGATTTAAAATGTGTTAGTATTGTTGTAAACCATAGGAAATGTTAAATTTGAGGTGTTGGATGCTACATACAAATTTAAAAAAATGTAAGTGGTTAGTGCACACGCAAAAACTACTATTGGCTCCCATTTAAAGGGGAACTGCCCTTTTTTAAAACTGCGCCTATAATTCACAATCCTTAAGTACAAACCCCAATACCAGTGAAGTTGGCACGTTCAGTAAATGGTAAATAAAAAACAGAATACAATGATTTGCTAATCCTTTTCAACCTATATTCAATTGAATAGACTGCAAAGACATTATATTTAAAGCTCGAACTGGAAAATCAATCAATCAATCAATCAATGTTTACTTATATAGCCCTAAATCACTAGTGTCTCAAAGGGATGCACAAACCACTACGACATCCTCGGTAGGCCCACATAAGTGCAAGGAAAACTCACACCCAGTGGGACGTCGGTGACAATGATGACTATGAGAACCTTAATGACTCAGTGGGATGTCGGTGACAATGATGCCTATGAGAACCTTGGAGAGGAGGAAAGCAATCTATAATGGATCCAACACAGTCGCGAGAGTCCAGTCCAAAGCGGATCCAACACAGCAGCGAGAGACCCGGTCACAGCGGAGCCAGCAGGAAACCATCCCAAGCGGAGGCGGATCAGCAGCGCAGAGATGTCCCCAGCCGATACACAGGCAAGCAGTACATGGCCACCGGATCGGACCGGACCCCTTCCACAAGGGAGAGTGGGACATAGAAGAAAAAGAAAAGAAACGGCAGACCAACTGGTCTAAAAAGGGAGTCTATTTAAAGGCTAGAGTATATAAATGAGTTTTAAGGTGAGACTTAAATGCTACTACACTTATTTGGAACATCCCACAGGTGAACAGGCTAATTGGGAACAGGTGGGTGCCATGATTGGGTATAAAAGCAGCTTCCATGAAATGCTCAGTCATTCACAAACAAGGATGGGGCAAGGGTCCCCACTTTGTGAACAAAAGTGTGAGCAAATTGTCATACAGTTTAAGAACAACATTTCCCAACTATCTATTGCAAGAAATTTAGGGATTTCACCATCTGCGGTCTGTAATATCATCAAAAGGTTCAGAGAATCTGGAGAAATCACTGCATGTAAGCATTGATATTACAGACTTTTGATCCCTCAGGCGGTACTGCATCAAAAAGTGGCATCAGTGTGTAAAGGATATCACCATATGGGCTCAGGGAGACTTCAGAAAACCACGGTCAGTAACTACAGTTGGGCGCTACATCTATAATTGAAAGTTAAAACTGTACTATGCAAAGCGAAAGCCATTTATTAACAACACCCAGGAACGACGCCGGCTTCGCTAGGCCACAGCTCATCTAAGATGGACTGATGCAAAGTGGTAAATTGTTCTGCGTGAGTCCACAATTCAAAGTGATTTTGTAAACTGTGGACGTCGTGTCCTCCGGACCAAAGAGGAAAATAACCATCCGGATTGTTGTAGGCGCAAAGTTGAAAAGCCAGCATCTGTGAAGCCACGCTGTTGTAACATGTGGCTAGGCATTGTCTTGCTGAAATAAGCAGGGGCGTCCGTGATAACGTTACTTGGATGACAACATATGTTGTTCCAAAACCTGTATGTACCTTTCAGCATTAATGGCGCCTTCACATATTTGTAAGTTACCCATGCCTTGGGCATTAATACACCCCCATACCATCACAGATGCTGGCTTTTGAACTTTGCACCTAGAACAATCCGGATGTTTTTTTTACCTCTTTGTTCCGAAGGACCCAACATCCACAGTTTCCAAAAACGATTTAAAATGTGGACTCATTAGACCACAGAATTATTTTCCACTTTGCATCAGTCCATCTTAGATGAGTTCGGGCCCAGCAAAGCTGGCAAAGTTTCTGGGTGCTATTGATAAATAGCTTTGCCTTTGCATAGTAGAGTTTTAACTTGCACTTACAGATGTAGTGACCAACTGTAGTTACTGACAGTGGTTTTTTGAATTGTTCCTGAGCCCACGTGGTGATATCCTTTACACACTGATGTCGCTTTTTGATTTAGTACTGCCTGAGGGATCCTAGGACCTTAAAATCATTGCTAACGAGCAGTGAGTTCTCCAGATTCTCTGAACCTCTTGATGATATTACAGACCGTAGATGGTGAAATCCCTAAATTCCTTGCAATATCTGGTTGAGAAATGTTCTTAAACTGTTAAACCATTTGCTTGTGCACAAAGTGGTGACCCTCGCACCATCCTTGTTTGTGAATGATTGAGCATTTCATGGAAGCTGCTTTTATACCCAATCATGGCACCCACCTGTTCCCAATTAGCCTGTTCACCCGTGGGATGTTCCAAATAAGTGTTTGATGAGCATTCTGCATCTTTCTCGGTCATTTTTGCCACGTGTGCCAGCTTTTTTGAAACATGTCGCAGGCATCAAATTCCAATTGAGCTATTGTTTGCAAAAAATAACAAAGTTCTCCAGTTCGACCGTTAAGTATGTTGTCTATGCAGTCATATAAATATATATGAAAGCCAGCTGAGCGGTGTCTCATCTTCACCCTGATGGGTGCATTGAATCATGGAGTTAGTTGTGTTCTTTCTCATGTCCACATAGTTCTTCTTCAACTTCATCAGTCTGTTGCTCAACACCTTTCTCATGTGTCCTGGGTGGGGCTCCCTGAAGCCCACTTTGACTCCCGTTCAGTTCTTTGGCTAGCTATCTTTAGGTCTATGGCATGTGGCGTTAGATGGGCACCTATGCCGGCAACCCCCACAGGATTTTCTGAAGCTTTTTTTTTATAGATTGTTGCCACATAAAAGGACTGAGTTTGCAGGAGATTTTATTTTATTATTTTTTTTTAAATTATGATGGATAGTTGTGTAGATGTTTGTTGCGATAACATCTTTAAATCAGGTCTTTAGCTGGGATTTTTGTTGGGAAACAAAGCGTCTTCTACAACCACAATTGTCCCGTTACCAATATTTTAGTGCTGGTACTAAAATGTACAAACCCCGTTTCCATATGAGTTGGGAAATTGTGTTAGATGTAAATATAAACGGAATACAATGATTTGCAAATCATTTTCAACCCATATTCAGTTGAATATGCTACAAAGACAACATATTTGATGTTCAAACTGATAAACCTTTTTTTTTTGGAAATAATCATTAACCTTACAATTTGATGCCAGCAACACGTGACAAAGAAGTTGGGAAAGGTGGCAATAAATGCTGATAAAGTTGAGGAATGCTCATCAAACACTTATTTGGAACATCCCACGGGTGTGCAGGTTAATTGGGAACAGGTGGGTGCCATGATTGGGTATAAAACCAGCTTCCGTGAAATGTTCAGTCATTCACAAACAAGGACGGGGCGAAGGTCACCACTTAGTGAAGAAATGCGTGAGCAAATTGTCAAACAGTTTTAGAACAACATTTTTCAACGAGCTATTGCAAGGAATTTAGGGATTTTATCATCTACGGTCTGTAAAATCATCAAAAGGTTCAGAGAATCTGGAGAAATCACTGAACATAAGCGATGATATAACGGACCTTCGTTCTCTCAGGCAGTACTGCATCAAAAAGCGACATCAGTGTGTAAAGGATATCCCCACATGGGCTCAGGAACACTTAATAAAACCACTGTCAGTAACTACAGTTGGTTGTTACATCTGTAAGTGCAAGTTGAAACTCTACTATCCAAAGCCATTTATCAACGACACCCAGAAACGCCGCCGGCTTCTCTGGACCCGAGCCCAGCTAAGATGGACTGATGCAACGTGGAAAAGTGTTCGGTGGTCTGACGAGTTGACATCTCAAATTGTTTTTTGGTGACGATGAACGTCGTGTCCTCCAGACAAAGAGGAAAAGAACCATCAGGACTGTTCTAGGTGCAAAATTGAAAAGCCAGCATCTGTGATGGTATGGGGGTGTACTAGTGTCCATGGCATGGGTAACTTACACATCTGTGAAGGCACCATTAATGCTGAAAGGTCCATACAGGTTTTGGAATAACATATGTTGCCATCCAAGCAATGTTATCATGGACGCCCCTGCTTATTTCAGCAATACAATGCCAAGTCACTTGTTACAACAGTGTGGCTTCATAGTAAAAGAGTGCGGGTACTAGACTGGCATGCCTGTAGTCCAGACCTGTCTCCCATTGAAAATGTGTGGCACATTATGAACCTAAAATACCACAACGGAGACCCCGGACTGTTGAACAACTTAAGCTCTACATAAAACAAAAATTGGAAAGAATTCCACTTTCAAAGCTTCAACAATTAGTTTTCTCAGTTCCCAAACGTTTATTGAGTGTTGTTAAAGAAAAGGTGATGTAACACAGTGGTGAACATGCCCTTTCCCAACTACTTTGGCAAGTGTTGCAGCCATGAAATTCTAAGTTAATTATTATTTGCAAAAAAAAAATAGTTTTTGAGTTTGAACATCAAATATCTTGTCTTTGTAGTGCATTCAACTGAATATGGGTTAAAAAGGATTTGCAAATCATTGTACTCTGTTTAATCCAACACAATTTCCCAACTCATATGGAAATGGGGTTTGTATGTCGATACTTTTCAAAATAAAGGCGACCCCAAACAAAATGTCATTATTGGCTTTATTTTAACTGAAAATCGAATGATATTAAATATTTGTGTTTTATTGCAATCAAAAAATTATTTTGGCCTTCAATAAAATAGTGTAAATACTGGCCAACTTGTCTTTTAGTAGTAAGTAAACAAACAAAGGCAAATTAGTCTGCTGATGTGTGCAATGACATATTGTGTCATTAATCTTGTATCATTTTGACAACATTATGCTGTATTAGTAAGCTACTTGTTCATTTACTGTTAATATCTGCTTATTTTCTGTTTTAACATGTTCCAATTACATTTCTGTTAAAATGCTGTGATTGCAACAGAAATTCCGAGGGCCCTGCTACAAAGTAGTAGGTTGGCCAGTCAAATGGGCGTAACAATTGTTGGTGTTTGCAGTCTGATTATTCGTACGTTGTACGGTATACCAATAATAGTGGAATATCGTGTTACTAATGAATCAAAGCCGGTACCATAATCTGTTTGAAAAACACCCGTTTCCCAGCATAGTCACGTCATGACAATGCTGGTTTTACGAGCAGAGGAGCATGTTCGGCAGTGCACACACACAGAGTACTTACAAGCAGACACGGTGTGTGGACAGAAAAGGGAGAATGGACGCATTTTGGTTTAAAAAGTAAAGATAAAGTTATAACACTGAAACGCCCTCAGGAAGAGGTGCTTCAAGACACGGCTAGCTACAAAGTGGCTAACGTCAAGCCGCAGTCGGCAGTGTTTTAGCTACTTCCAAATCACTAATCCTTGTCTCCATGGGGACAAATAAAGTATGTTTCTTACACGTGTCATTATCAATGCAGGACGAGGAAAAGCTAAACATGCTTCACTACACACCGTAGGATACAATAGCTCACCTGCGTCACAATGTCAACAAATGCCATGGGTGGATCTACACCTGACATCCACTGTAATGATATCAAGTAGAGGACCGTATCTAGTCGATGATTACGACAATATTTTTTATTGTCAGAAAATATTTTTTCTTTTTTTTTCTGAAAATGTATATTATATTCATAAACTCAGGAAATATGTCCCTGGACACATGAGGACTTTGAATATGACCAATGTATGATCCTGTAACTACTTGGTATCGGATCCATACCAACATTTGCGGCATCATCTAAAACTAATGTAAAGTATCAAACAACAGACGAATAAGTGATTATTAAAATTTACAGAAGTGTAGATAGAACATGTTGAAAGAGAAAATAAGCAGAAATTAACAGTAAATGAACAAGTAGATTAATGATCAATGTTTTACAGTTTGTCCTTTATAATGTTGACAAAATAATAGAATTATAAATGACACAATATATTTCAGCAGACTAATTAGGAGTCTTTGTTTGTTTACTTACTACTAAAAGACAAGTTGTCTCGTATAAATCCTCGCCTCTATGGCAACAAAATAAAGTTAGTTTCTTACAAGTACCATTATCACTGCAGGACAAGCAATAGCTAAACATGCTTTACTACACACCATAGGAGGATACAATAGCTTACCTGGGTCAAAATGTAAACAAATGCCATGGGTGGATCGACACCTGATATCCACTGTAATGATATCAAGTACAATAGTGTATCTAATCAATATTACTATGACTACATCGATATTTTTTATCATCACAAAATCTTAAAAAAAAAATTCATATGATGTTTATAAAGTCAGGAAATACGTCTCTGGACACAAGAATCCTTTTCGCCTTCGGGTCGCAGGGGTTGCTGTAGCCTATCTCAGCTGCACATGAGCGGAAGGCGGCGTACACCCTGGACAAGTCGCCACCTCATCGCAGGGCCAACACAGATAGACAGACAACATTCAGACTCACATTCACACACTAGGACCAATTTCGTGTTGCCAATCAACCTATCCCCAGGTGCATGTTTTAAAATGTTTATTATTGAAGCAATATGGTTGTTGAAGTTAAGGATGTAGGGGATTTATGGTCACTTGTGAGGGCACCAAAGGGACTTATGTGTGTGTGCCGATGTGTTCATGTACTGTAAGTGGATTTTACTTTTTAAAATGTTTATTATTGTAGCAATATGGTTGTTAAAGTTAAGGATTTGATTTCTTATGAGACAATAATATCTGCTTCACAGTCTGGGGGTTCATGGTTGGAATCTTGGACTGCAACAAATACACTTACAAGTGTGCCGATGTGTTCATGTACTGTAAGTGGATGTTTTCTTTTAAAATGTTTATTATTGTAGCAATATGGTTGTTAAAGTTAAGGATTTGGGGGGTTTATGGTCTCTTGTGAGGGCACCAAAGGGACTTCTGTGTGTGTGCCGATGTGTTGATGTAGTGTAAGTGGATTTTACCTTTCAAAATGTTTATTATTCTAGCATTAAGGTGGTTAAAGTTAAGGATTTGGGGGATTTGTGGTCACTTGTGAGGGCACCATAGGGACTTGTGTGTGTGTCGACCTGTTAATGTACTGTAAATGGATTTTACTTTTTAAAATGTTCGTTATTGTGGCAATATGGTTATTAAAGTTAAGGATTTGGGGGTTTATGGTCACTTGTGAGGGCACCAAAGGGTCTTCTGTGTGTGTGCTGATGTGTTCATGTACTGTAAGTGGATTATACATTTTAAAATGTTTATTATTCCAGCATTAAGGTGGTCAAAGTTAAGGATTTGGGGGATTTCTGGTCACTTGTGAGGCCACCAAAGGGACGTTTATATGTGTGCCAATGTGTTAATGTGCTGTAAGTGGATTTTATTTTTAAAATGTTTATTATTGTAGCAATACGGATGTTAAAGTTAAGGATTTTTATCTTTTTTGACCGTTTCGGGAAGGCACCAAAATGACATTGCGCTTCGAAGTTTGCGGCTTGTAAATGTTATTTCATGTAATGTTAAAAAATTATATTTTGAAAGTCTGAGACTGTTTTTTTTTTGTGTGTGTTTTAATTATGAAACTATTCAATTTATAAGCAATTATTGCTACTTTGTGGAAATGAATTACACCACGGCTAGGTCTAACAGCAATAGATATGGGTTTTTATTATTATTATTATTACTCCAATCATTATCCTTACTGTTTTAAAGCTGAATGAATGCAAGTAAAGGAAAATGGCAAATTCCAAAGAACAAGCTTGAGAGAGGGTTGCCGAGTTACCCTGCTGCCTTCATCAGGCTTCACTAATGAGCTTAAATGTCTCACGGTAAACAATTACCCTGGAATACAAGTCGGCGACATGTTGTTTATTATCACACGGGATGTCTCCGGTGGATTTGTTGTCCACTTCATGTTTAACAGCAGCATTGAGAGCCTTGTTTAAGGCAAAAAATTGCAAATACCGTATTTTTCAGTCTATAAGTCGCAGTTTTTTTCATAGTTTGGCCAGGGGTGCGACATATACTCCGGTGCGACTAATGTGAGAAATTGTTAACACATTACCGTAAAATATCAAATAATATTATTTATCTCATTCGCGGAAGAGACGAAGAAAATGTCAGCAATCGTCACACACACGTCAACCAATAAGAATTCGGCGGGGGAATGTCATGGCAGAAGTACATTGTGGGTCATGAGATGCTAACTGCTATATGCTATATGCTACTGCCGTAGCTATTAAAATGGATCATTTCATCGTTGGCAGTAACTTATAAAAACTGAGAAGAGCTGAACAAAAATGGCACCGAAAAGGAGATCATGTACTGCAGATTACAAGCTGGACGTAGTGAAATATGCAGCAGAAAGCGACAAGAGGAAGCGGCGCATACCTTTGGAGTTGGCAGAGTTGTTTAAAAGCGACATCGAGAAAGAAGATTTCATTGGATTTATCGATTAGGAGTGACAGATTGTTTGGTAAACGTATAGCATGTTCTATATGTTCTAGTTATTTGAATGACTCTTACCATAATATGTTACGTTAATATACATGGCACCTTCTCAGTTGGTTATTTATGCGTCATATAACGTACACTTATTCAGCCTGTTGTTCACTATTTTTTATTTAAATTGCCTTTTAAATGTCTATTCTTGGTATTGGATTTTATCAAATAAATTTCCCCCAAAAGTGCGACTTATACTACAAAGCGACGTATATATGTTTTTTCCCTTCTTTATTATGCATTTTCGGCCGGTGCAACGTATCATCCGGAGCGATTTATAATCCGAAAAATACAGTACTTGGCTTTGTTGTCATCTACCAACATTTAATTCGCAAAAATATATAATTTTTTTTGTACATTTTTTTGCACTGTTAAACACTATGTGCAAAGAACACTGGAGTTTCTTCCCACTCTGCCTCTTGCCTGACCCCGACTACAGTTGCATTCCTGGCGGGCACCATAGTGTCTCCATGTCTCCCTGCACATTTCTCCTTCGCTTGTCAGCCTCAGGTTCAAACCCCCAGCACTCAGCAAAGACTCCATGACTTACGCGAGCCTCGTTCTAGAACACTTCATTCGCAACCGTTTAAGTCAGTGGTGACGTGACAGCTGGAGACACATTCACTATGTTGTCGCTCCTGCTGGCTGGCGCTGAGATTACATGACGGCGATAACATTAACAAAAGACTACCCCGTTAGAAGAAAGATGAGGTCGTCCACGAGGAGACAAATGGGCAAATATCCGGTAGAACTCAACTGGAAGCATGAAAAATAAACACATTTGTGATGTAGTATCAAAATAAAAAGACGTTTAAAAGGTTAAAGATGGCATTTAGATAGCGTCGAGTAACAAAAAAAATACGATTCTCATAGGGTTGTCTTGATACCAGTATTTTGGTACCGGTACCAAAATGTATTTTGATACTTTTCTAAATAAAGGGGACCCCCAAAAAATGGCTTTATTATAACAAAACATCTAAGGGTACATTAAACAAATGTTTATTATTGCAATTTCGTCCTTCAATAAAATAGTAAACATACTAGACAACTTGTCTTTTAGTAGTAAGTAAATAAACAAAGGCCCCTTATTAGTCTGCTGACGTATGCAGTAACATATCGTGTCATTTATCTACCTATTATTTTGTCAACATTATAAAGGACAAGCTGTAAAAATGTATTATTAATCCACTTGTTCATTTACGGTTAATGGCTGCTTATTTTCTGTTTCATTATTTTTTATTATATTTTCATTTAAAAAAATAGCATGCAAATGTTAGCATGTTTATATTATATTTAGCATGTTTATATTATATTTATATAACGTGGCAGCTCCTCTCTGAGCTGCCACCTTATCGTGGTAGAGGAGTTTGCGTGTCCCAATGGTCCTAGGAGCTATGTTGTCCGGGGGCTTTATGCCCCCTGGTAGGGTCTCCCAAGGCAAACAGGTTCTAGGTGAGGGATCAGAAAAAGAGCAGCTCGAAGACCTCTATGAAGAAGACAAAACATGGACCCAGATTTCCCGCCCGGACGCGGGTCACCGGGGCCCCCTTCTGGAGCCAGGCCCGGAGGTGGGGCACGATGGCGAGCGCCTGGTGGCCGGGCCTGTTCCCATGGGGTCCGGCCGGGCACAGCCCGAAGAGGCAACGTGGGTCACCCCTCCAATGAGCTCACCACCCATAGCAGGGGCCATAAAGGTCGGGTGCAATGTGAGCTGGGCGGCAGCCGAAGGCAGGGCACTTGGCGGTCCGATCCCCTGCTACAGAAGCTAGCTCTTGGAACGTGGAACGTCACCTCACTGGGGGGGAAAGAGCCTGAGCTAGTGCGCGAAGTGGAGAAGTTCCGGCTGGATATAGTCGGACTCACTTCGACGCACAGCAAGGGCTTTGGAACCACTTCTCTTGAGAGGGACTGGACCCTCTTCCACTCTGGCGTTGCCGACAGTGAGAGGCGACGGGCTGGGGTGGCAATTCTAGTTGCCCCCCGGCTTAAAGCCTGCACGTTGGAGTTCAACCCAGTGGACGAAAGGGTAGCCTCCCTCCGCCTTCGGGTGGGGGGACGGGTCCTGACTGTTGTTTGTGCTTACGCACCAAACAGCAGTTCAGAGTACCCACCCTTTTTGGGTACACTCGAGGGAGTACTGGAAAGTGCTCCCCCGGGTGAAGAGAGGGGCGGAGCTTTCTACCGATCACCAGGACACCCTAGGCCGCAGTTCCATGATCGACTTTGTAGTTGTGTCATCGGATTTGCGGCCTCATGTTATGGACACTCGGGTGAAGAGAGGGGCGGAGCTTTCTACCGATCACCACCTGGTGGGGAGTTGGCTGCGATGGTGGGGGAGGATGCCGGACAGACCTGGCAGGCCCAAACGCATTGTGAGGGTCTGCTGGGAACGTCTGGCAGAGTCTCCTGTCAGAGAAAGTTTCAATTCCCACCTCTGGAAGAACTTCGAACATGTCACGAGGGAGGTGCTGGATATTGAGTCCGAGTGGAGCATGTTCCGCACCTCTATTGTCGAGGCGGCTGATCGGAGATGTGGCCGCAAGGTAGTTGGTGCCTGTCGAGGCGGAAAACCTAAAACCCCTTGGTGGACACCAGTGGTGAGGGATGCCGTCAAGCTGAAGAAGGAGTCCTATCGGGTCCTTTTGGCTCATAGGACTCCGGAGGCAGTGGACAGGTACCGACAGGCCAAGCGGTGTGCGGCTTCAGCGGTCGCTGAGGCAAAAACTCTGACATGGTAGGAGTTCGGGGAAGCCATGGAAAAACGACTTCCGGACGGCTTCGAAGCGATTCTGGACCACCGTCCGCCGCCTCAGGAAGGGGAAGCAGTGCACTATCAACACCGTGTATGGTGCGGATGGTGTTCTGCTGACCTCAACTGCGGATGTTGTGGATAGGTGGAAGCAATACTTCGAAGACCTCCGCAATCCCACCAACACGTCTTCCTATGAGGAAGCAGTGCCTGGGGAATCTGTGGTGGACTCTCCTATTTCTGGGGCTGAGGTCGCTGAGGTAGTTAAAAAGCTCCTCGGTGGCAAGGCCCCGGGGGTGGACGAGATCTGCCCGGAGTTCCTTATGGCTCTGGATGCTGTGGGGTTGTCTTGGTTGACAAGACTCTGCAGCATCGCGTGGACATCGGGGGCGGTACCTCTGGATTGGCAGACCGGGGTGGTGGTGCCTCTCTTTAAGAAGGGGGACCGGAGGGTGTGTTCCAACTATCGTGGGATCCCACTCCTCAGCCCTCCCGGTAAGGTTTATTCAGGTGTACTGGAGAGGAGGCTACACCGGATAGTCGAACCTCGGATTCAGGAGGAACAGTGTGGTTTTCGTCCTGGTCGTGGAACTGTGGACCAGCTCTATACTCTCCGCAGGGTCCTTGAGGGTGCATGGGAGTTTGCCCAACCAGTCTACATGTGCTTTGTGGACTTGGAGAAGGCATTTGACCGTGTCCCTCGGGAAGTCCTGTGGGGAGTGCTCAGAGAGTATGGGGTATCGGACTGTCTTATTGTGGCGGTCCGCTCCCTGTACGATCAGTGCCAGAGCTTGGTCCGCATTGCCGGCAGTAAGTCGAACACATTTCCAGTGAGAGTTGGACTCCGCCAAGGCTGTCCTTTGTAGGCTGTCCTTTGTCACCGATTCTGTTCATAACTTTTATGGACAGAATTTCTAGGCGCAGTCAAGGCGTTGAGCGTTTCCGGTTTGGTGACCGCAGGATTACGTCTCTGCTTTTTGCAGATGATGTGGTCCTGATGGCTTCATCTGACCGGGATCTTCAGCTCTTACTGGATCGGTTTGCAGCCGAGTGTGAAGCGACCGGAATGAGAATCAGCACCTCCAAGTCCGAGTCCATGGTTCTCGCCCGGAAAAGGGTGGAATGCCATCTCCGGGTTGGGGAGGAGACCCTTCCCCAAGTGGAGGAGTTGGTCAGGATGCCACCCGAACGCCTCCCTAGGGAGGTGTTTAGGGCACGTCCAACCGGTAGGAGGCCACGGGGAAGACCCAGGACACATTGGGAAGACTATGTCTGCCGGCTGGCCTCGGAACGCCTCGGGATCCCCGGGAAGAGCTAGACGAAGTGGCTGGGGAAAGGGAAGTCTGGGTTTCCCTGCTTAGGTTGTTGCCCCCGCGACCCGACCTCGGATAAGCGGAAGAAGATGGATGGATGGATGGATGGATGTTAGCATGTTTATATTCTAACATGAGCATTCTAACAGTAAACATGCTTCAAGTGCCAAAATATATCCATCTGTGGTGCACACCTGCAAAATTAACCTAAAAAATCAGCATGCTAATTTTAGCATGTTTATATGCTAACATTAGCATTCTAAGAGTAAACATGCATTAAGTGCCAAAATATATCACTCTGAGGTGTATACCTGCAATATTATCCCCCAAAACTAGCATGCTAATGTTAGCATGATATATCCTCACAATACGAAGGTCCTGCAGTCCTGGGTTCAATTCCAGGCTGAGGATCTTTCTGTGTGGAGTTTGCATGTTCTCCCCGTGAATGCGTGGGTTCCCTCCGGTTACTCCGGCTTCCTCCCACTTCCAAAGACATGCACCTGGGGATAAGTTGATTGGCAACACTAAATTGGCCCTAGTGTGTGAATCTGAGTGTGAATGATGTCTGTCTATCTGTGTTGGCCCTGCGATGAGGTGGCGACTTGTCCAGGGTGTACCCCGCCTTCTGCCCGATTGTAGCTGAGATAGGCGCCAGCGCCCCCCGCGACCCCGAAAGGGAATAAGCGGTAGAAAATGGATGGATGGATGGATATATATATATATATATCTATATATATATATATATATAGATATATATATATATATATATGTACCAGCTCTGTCAGAAAAGAGGATCATTACAACACATCCTCAGCTGTTGCTCAAAGGCATTGGGAGATGGCAGGTACCGGTGGCGCCACGACCAGGTCCTGCGGGCAATAGCAGACACTATCTGCACTGGCATCAACACCAGTAAGCCGCAACACCCAACTAAGAGCACAATTGCCTTTGTCCGAGCAGGAGAGAAACCTCAACCCTCCAAGAAGACCCAGGGTGGCCTGCTAACAACAGCAAGGGACTGACAGCTCTTGGTTGATCTAGGAAGGCAGTTGCGATTCCCAGACATCATTGCAACTACAACACTACGGCCAGACATGGTATTGATGTCTGGAACCAGCAAGCAGGTGGTGCTCCTTGAGCTAACTGTCCCCTGGGAGGACAGAATGGAGGAAGCTCAGGAAAGGAAGAGGGCGAAATATGCAGATCTTGTGGCTGACTGCCGGAGGAATGGGTGGAAGGCCCGTTTCGAGCCTATTGAGGTGGGCTGCAGGGGTTTTGCAGGCAAGTCCTTACACCGTGTCCTGGGGCTCCTTGGAATTTGTGGACTGCACAGGCGAAGAGCCATAAAAAACATCTTGGAAGCGTCTGAAGAGGCTTCACGTTGGGTCTGGTTGAGGAGGGGGGACGCGTGGCGTAGTGCGCTACCTGGACACAAGTCGAGGGACTGATCATCCTCGGCTGGGTCGCCCGGGTGAGGGTGTCTGATTAAGACCCGAAACACCCTATGACCCCGGGAGAATCACTGATGATGTGTCCAGGTTGCACCATGCAGTGTATTATAGTACTATATATATATATATATATATATATATATATATATATATATATATATTTATGTATATTTATGTATATATATATATATATATATATATATATATATATATATATATATATATATATATATATATATGTATATATATATATGTATATATATGTATATATCACTCTGAGGTGTATAGCTGCAAAATTAAACGAAATAAACAGCATGCTAACATTAGCATTCTAACGGTAAAATTGCATCAAGTACCAAAATACATCACTCTGAGATGTATACCTGCAAAATTATCCCAAAAAACTAGCATGCTAATGTTAGCATGTTTATATGCTAACATTAGCATCCTAAGAGTAAATATGCATCAAGTACCAAAATATCACTCTGAGGTGTGTACCTGCAAAATTAACCAAAAAAACTAGCATGCTAATGTTAGCATGTTTTATGCTAACAGTAGCATTCTAACAGTAAACATGCATCAAGTGCCAAAATATATGACTCTTAGGTGTATACCTGCAAAATTAACCCAAAAAACTGGCATGCAGATGTTAGCATATAAACATGCTAAAATTAACATTCTAACAGTAAACATGCATCAAGCACCTAAATATTTGACTATATGGTGTATACCTGCAAAGTTAACTAAAAAAAAATTGCATGCTAATGTTAGCATGTTTATGTGCCAACATTAGCATTTTAACAGTAAACATGCATCAAGTACCAAGATACTGTATATCACTCTGATGTGTACACCTGCAAAATTATCCTAAAAAACTAGCATGCTAATGTGAGCATGCTAACATTTAACAGTCAAATGGCTGAATCTGAGGCGTATACCGGCAAAATGTAGCCAAAAAAGAGTTAGCATGTTAACGTTAGCGAGGAACATTTATACTTTTGAATAGTATGAATCGTTTGAGAGATGCGATAAAGGTAAACAAAAATGCTAAAATACCCCGAAATTTTGGAATTTCCTCAAAATTTGGGAATTTTGGGGGGGAAATCGTGAATGAGCCAAACTTTTTGACGGTGCAATGGTTGAAATGAACTAAAATAGTATATATAAAAAATATATATACATTTATCTGCGATGAGGTAGCGACTTTTCCAGTATGTACGCCGCCTTCCACCCGATTGTAGCTGAGATAGGCACCAGGATATACATTTATTTATGATTTTGATTTCTATTTATTGTTTTAATTGGTTTTACCCTTTAAAATCCTTTTTAATCATGTTTTTTTGAATTTTTTTTTTTATTGGTTTAGTTTTTTATTCAGTCAGCTAAGGATAGTTGAATGTTGTTTTTAATATTGTTGTGCAGCACTTTGGAAACATGTATGTTGTTTAAATGTGCTATACAAATAAAGTGGATTGGATTGGGAAAATAATTAGAAAATTGTACATGTGAATTCACCAAATTGGTAAATATAGGTCAAATGCTCAATACCAATGAATCCAATTTAATTGAACACATTCAACAAATCGTAGCTTGTTTTAGCTGCTGTGAAAAACAACAGTATTGTTATCTCTAACGCCATCGACTTCCACCCCCCTCTCAGTCCTCATTACGACGACGCCCGGCTTTGAATCTATTATTTCTTGGCTGATAATAATTTACCATAACTAAGTCTTTCCCTGAAGTTTAACTGAAGGCGACAGAATGGAGTCACGCGGCCAAGAAGCAGCTCCACTTAGATTGGGGCGGCACCACGTTCCTTTTCCCGCTTCGCGGCTCGAGAGAGCGCATAAAAGGCAATTAGCGTATTAGGTTTGCGTTCCGAGCATTCCATGTGACGGAGAAAAGCACGAATGTTTGGGTGCAATTGCATCACCACAAAACCAAATGCGGAATATGAAATAATCTGTTTTTGATGCAAAACTATTGGTGATAGCCTTCCTTTTTTTACCTGTTTGCTTTCTTTACTTTGCATGAAACATTAGTTTTATAACCTTTGTACTTTTTGGTTTCAGTGACCAAAGAGGCCAACAGTAACACCTCATCATGGCGCAAATGACGCTCCATCAAAGTGGGCAAGATGGCAGGTCAGGTAAGACCTCAGGAATACAATTAACCATCGTGGGTGTCTTGTCTTTTTGAATTCGGGTTTATATATATATATATATATATATATATATATATATATATATATGTATATATATATATATACATACATATACATACACACACACACATACATACATATATATATATATATGTATACATACATATACATACACACACACACATACATACATATATATATATATATATGTATACATACATATATACACACACACACATATATGCATGTACATACATACAAATATGTACATAGACGGCATGGCGTAGTGGGTAGAGCGGCCGTGCCAGAAACCTGAGGGTTACAGGTTCGCTTGCCACCTATTGACATCCAAATCGCTGCTGTTGTGTCCTTGGGCAGGACACTTCACCCTTGCCCCCGGTGCCGCTCACAATGGTGAATGATTGATGAATGAATGATTGATGAATGAATGATTGGTGGAGGTCGGAGGGGCCGTAGGCGCAAACTGGCAGCCACGCTTCCGTCAGTCTATCCCAGGGCAGCTGTGGCTACTGATGTAGCTTACCACCACCAGGTGTGAATGAAT